>NW_007731041.1:67947-87508 GCF_000696425.1 Galeopterus variegatus | reverse complement strand
CATCAGTGATTCTCATAGGATGGCGGGGTGTTATAAAAGGAGAGTGTCAGAATCACCTGGGAGGAGTTTGTTTTTTGTTTGTTTGTTTGTTTGTTTGTTTTTTCCAAATCACAATGACCTTCTAAAACCCAGCTCAGGGACTCCCTTTTCCAGAAAGTCTTGCCTGATGCTCACTAGGCTTAGGAGTTACAGCATTCTAGGATTACTCTGCTAGTGAGGATACTGGTTCAGGTGCTTTAACAAATTAGTAAGAGTGGATTAAACAAGCCAAGAGATTGATTTTTTTTCTCGTATTAAGACTTGAGTTGGTGGCTAAGGGGTGGAAGAGAGTAGGTGGCGCTGCCATATGAAGCCATCCAGAGATCTAGGTTCTTCTGTCTGAAATGTTGTCCTTATACCCATGAGCATGGTTTACCACTGATGTGGCCAAGTTCCAGCCCAAAGGAAGGTGAACAGAGATAGTAAAGTTTCTATTCAAGAACAGGATCAGTAAGCTGCACCTGTCACTTCTGCACAGATGCCACTGTCTTATGGCCACACCATACTGCAATGGAGATAGGGAAATGTGGTGTCTCCAGCTAAATAGCCATGTGTCTAGATAAAACTTGGGACTTTCTATTAGGACAGAATGGGTGAATAGGTATCAGAGGACAACCAGTTGTCTCCCTGAACTTACTCTGTGGTAGCACTATTATTACCTATTGTAATCAAGACCTTCTTGGCATTCCCTGGAACTTATCTCAAAGTTTGTTCAGCAAAGAGCCAGTATTTTATTCATGTTTGTTTCACTGGCACCTAGCACAGAGCTTTGCCTCTGATAGACATTCAATTCCTGTGTATTGATTGTAACAAAGGTTCTATCAAAATTTTATTTTCTTCTTACAACAACCTAGTGAGGTAGGTGTAATAATCTCATTTTACAGGTGCTGATATTTATAAACTTACCCATATAAGACAATAAGTTATGGATTCAGTATTTAAAACCAAACTTATATGACTCCTCAAATCCCTTGCTCTAGCATAGCTGGTACATTTTAACTAAACACCAAAACTTAAGACAATCATTTTAAAATGTAGCTTCAAAACCTTAGATTAGAGAGGTATCAGAATTTTCAAATGACTAACAGCTTTGTGTTTATCTTAAACCAATGAAAATTTTCTGGATGACAAGGAACAAGAACTCTCATGGTAAAACTTTTAAACTTCTTACAGAATCTTGAAAGCATTTTGAGTAAAAAACTAGATCCTCAGTCACTTGTGCTCAGTAAAAGCTGTTGTATCATTTGCCTCATGATTAAGGTTGCCACCCTTTATATTTTATACCAGAGAACAGTGGGGTTTATAACATTTTAATCTATGCAAGGCACATGATCTTCAAAACAAGATATAATTAAAGTAGTATTTGAAACAAATTATTCCTCATAAATATTCCTTCCTCAGAAAACAAATAAGATTTTATCCAAGAATATGAGAAATAAGTTAAACAAAATTAATCTTGTTTTTCAACTGTGAGATTTCTTAGCACTTCTATGCCAGTGTGCACTGTGAGTCTCTGACAGGCAGCAGACTTATTTCCCCACAGTACATATATATATTTCCCATGGAATATCTCACTCTAAAATAGTACTTAAAATATTTCGTCTCAAGGCTCCTTTATCCTCTTAAAAATTACTGAGGACACCAAAGAGCTTTTGTTTATATGAGTGATATTTATTGATATTTACCATATTAAAAATTAAAACAGAATTAAAAATATATTTATTACTAATTTATT
The DNA here is from genome assembly GCF_000696425.1 of Galeopterus variegatus. Taxonomy (NCBI): domain Eukaryota; kingdom Metazoa; phylum Chordata; class Mammalia; order Dermoptera; family Cynocephalidae; genus Galeopterus; species Galeopterus variegatus. Next base: position 85,734 of record NW_007731041.1, on the reverse strand, counting down.
TTAAAATAACAAATTCATCACATATTAACATAAATGATGTATTTTATGAAAAATAACTGCATTTCTTCAAACAGAAAGTGTAGTGAGAAGAATGACATTGTTTTATATTTTGACAAATCTGTTCAATGTGTTGCTTAGTAGGAAAAAGCTGCATTTTCATGTCAGATTCTGCATTCAATCTGTCATAATATGTCGTTTGATCAAAGGATACAAAGAAATCCAACCTCACACAGATATGTAGTTGGGAAAGGAAGAAGTATTTGAATAGCCTTTTTGGATAACTGTGGATATTCTTCTTTGATACGACACCAGAATTCAACTAGAAGTAGCTTCTTAAAGATAAGTTGCAATGTGGAATCTGAAACTTTGTCAATGAACTTTTTATAATGTTACATTAAAATATATTGGCCTATCTTACACTTTAAATAGATCTTCACACATGATTTGTAGCATCATGCATTAGTCATTTGGAGAATATTGGTTCACTGAGTTATGCAGGTCTTCCAAATGTTGATACATTTCATGTTTCATTATACAATACCAAAACATCACATTCATTATCACCACTGATCTCATCAGAAAAGTCATTAAGTATTGGGAAGTTGTCAAGCTCATGATGGTGGGTATAAGTTTTCCAAAGTTTTAATTTTCACTTGAAAGCTTGAATTTTATCATTGGCAAAAAATAACATCTGTTGTTATCCTTTAGGTTACAAGCTCATCTTATTCATTTTTGAGAAAATGTCTGCGAAATACCCAAGTCTGAATAGTCATAGTTTGCCTGTCTACTGTTTGAATAAAAGTGTCATTCCACTGAAGAAGTGGCTAATTCAGCTCACAACTCAAACATTCCAGCAAGTGGTTTCCTGAGACAGCCATAGTACTTGAGTATGCAACAGAAGTGCTTTAAAGTTCTTCCCAGTTAATTAATATAGAATACCAAAAAGATGTTTATTATTTCTTCAAAGACATTCTTAAGTGAAACCTGCTTTTTGTTTGTAATTGCAAGTTTGTAGTGGTGAATAATATACCAACTACAGTAAACCTTAGTGCCACCGTTTTGGTACTAACACTCCACCATTGGGTAACAGCAAATAATATGGATTCCCAGGAGTCTGGGGACTACACTTTGAGAACCACTGCTGAACGGAACCACTAGTAAGTGAAAACAGAGAGGAGCCTAGGTTTATTGTTATTTGCTCCAAATTCTAATAAATGGTGTCCCTAAAATCTTAGTGCAGTTTAAACCTTTAGTAATTTCAGAAGTGTAAGTACTAGTTTAACTAATTTAACTTAGTTAAATTGTCTTTTGCATGTATTTAGCTTATTGCATTTGGAAGGACAGAACTTTAATTTAAAATTTTTGGTGCAACTTTTTCCAGAAAACTATATGAAGAAAACTCTGATAAAAGAAATCAAAGAAGAACTAAAAAACAGAGAGATACAATGTTTATATATAGGAAGACTCAATACTGTCAAGATGTTAGTTTTCCCAAACTTGATCTATAGATTCTACGCAATTGTAATCACAATCCCAGTAAGTTATTTTGTGGATATCGACAAACTGATTCTAAAATTTATATGCAGAGACAAAAGACCCAGAACAGCCAATGCAGTATTAAAGGAGAAGAACAAAGTTAGAGGACTGACACTGCACAACTTCAAGACGTACTTAAAAAGTTACAGTAATCAAGACAGTGTGGTATTGATGAAAGAATAGACAAATAGATCAATGGAACAGAATAGAGAGCTCAGAAATAGACCTGAATAAATGTCTTTATTTATAAATATCAACTGATCTTTGACAAAGGAGCAAAGGCAATACAATGGGGCAAAGATAGCCTTTTTAACAAATGGTGCTAGAACTGGACACCCATATGCAGAAGCATGAATCTAGACACAGACTTTACACCCTTCACAAAAATTAACTCAAAATGGATCACATACCTAAACATAAAATGCAAAACTATAAACCATCTAGAAGACAATACAGGAGCAAATCTAGATGACCTTAGACATAATGATGACTTTTAGATTTAACACTAAAGGCTCGATTTATGAAGGAAAGAATTGATAAGCTGGGCTTCAATAAAATTAAAAACTTGCTCTGCAAAAAACAATGTCAAGAGAATAAAAAGATAGGGGCCGGCCCGGTGGCGCACTGCTACAGTGCGCCGCTTGGGAGCGCGGCGGCGCTCCCGCCGAGGGTTCGGATCCCACATACAGACCGGTTCCCACTCACTGGCTGAGCAAGGGGCAGGCGCAGCACCGAGGGTTGCGATCCCATTGCCGGCCCGGTCCGGTATGGGCGCAACCCTGAGGGTTGTGGTCCATTGCCGGACACAAAAAAAGACAAAAAGGAAAAAAAAAAAAAGACAATAAAAAGATAAGCCACAGACTGGGAGAAAATATTTGCAAAAAACGTATCTGATAAAGGACTGTTGCCCAAAATATAAAAAGGACTCTTAAAACTCAATAATAAGAAAATGAACAACTCAATCAAAAAATGGGCCAAAGACTTGAACAGGCCTCTCACCAAAGAAAATATACAGATGACAAATAAGCATATGAAAAGATGCTCCAAATCATATGTCATTAGAGAAGTGCAAATTAAAACAGCAATGAGATGCTACTACATGTCTCTTAAAATGGCCAAAGTCCTGAACACTGACAATACCAAATCCTGGTGAGGATGAGGAGCAACAGGAACTCTCATTCATTGCTGGTGGGAATACAAAATGGTACAGCAACTTTGGAAGAAAATTTGGCATTTTATTTACAAAACTAAACATTCTTTTAGCATTCAATCCAGGATTCACACTCTTTGGTATTTTCCCAAAGAGGTTGAAGACTTATTCACATAAAAACCTGCACATAGATGTTTATAACAGCTTTATTTATAACTGCCAAAACTTTGAAGCAACCAAGATGTCCTTCAGCAGGTGAATGGATGAATGAGGTACATCCAGACATGGAAATACCCATCATTCAGCACCAAGGAGAAATGAGCTATCAAAGGACATGAAAGGACATTAGGGAAACTTTAATGCTATTGCTGAGTGAAAGAAGCCAATCTGAAAAGGCTACATACTGTATGATTCCAACTGCATGACATCTGGGAAAAGGAAAAACTAGGGAGACAGTAAAAGGGTCAGTGGTTGCCAGGGGTTGAGGGGAGAGAGGGATGAACAGGCAAAGCACAAGGAATTTTTAGGGTGGTGAAACTATTTTGCACGGTACTATAATGGTAGATATGTGTCATCACATTTGTCAAAACCTATAGAACGTACAACATCAAGAGTGAAACCTAATGTAAACTATGAACTTTGGATGATAAGGATGTGTGTATTAGTCCATTTCTGTTGCTTAAAACAAAATACTTGGGGCCGACCCTGTGGCTCACTTGGGAGAGTGCGGCGCTGGGTGCGCAGCAACGCTCCTGCTGCGGGTTCGGATCCTATATAGGAATGGCCGGTGCGCTCACTGGCTGAGCGCGGTGCAGGCGACACCAAGCCAAGGGTTGCAATCCCCTTACCGGTCACAAAAAAAGACAAAAAAAAAAAAAATACTTGAAACTGGGTGATTCATAAAGAAAACAAAATGTATTGGTTATAGTTTCAGAGACTAGGAAGTCCAAAGTCTAGGGAACACATTTGGTGAAGGCCTTGGTGGTGGTGACAGTGATGACAGGTATCACATTGTCAAATGGCAGAGCATAGAGAGCAGAGAGTTAATCTCCTCGTTCGCTCTCTTTTTAAAGCCCTCAGAACCACCCCATTGACCACCATTATTCATCCATTCACTATTGCACAGTCCTACAATCCAATCACCTCTTCAGAGCTCCACCCTTCAATTACCATAACAGGATTTCCCACCCTCTTAACAGTCACAGTGGGGGCTAACTTTCAAATACAAAAACTTAGGGGACACAATTCAAGCTTCAGTGAGTTTGGGGGGGACACAATTCAATTCACTACAATGCGTCAATGTAAGTTCAGCAGTCATAACAAATGGCCAAGTCTGGTGCTGGACATTGATAGTGGGGGTGCTGTATGTGTGTGTGGGTGGCAGGTACATGGAAACTCTACTTTCTGATCCGAAAGCTGATCCAAAATATGAAGTCTGTTTAAAGGAAACAAATTCAACCTAATCCTTTTCTAGCATTTATAGTAAAATTACAAACTTGATAGAGACAATTAAATTTGGCAATAATATTTATTTGATATTGTTTTTTAAATTTACCATTAAGAGATTGAGTACTATGAAAATGAGACTAAAGATTTTGCATCTCAGCAAAAATAGAGAAAGCATTAGATTATTAGAGGTCATAACACCCACTATATCTTTACAGATACCGTAAGTACTCAATTCAGAAGCACCATGACATGCATAATTGTGGTTCTCCCCTGAGTTTTTGCTTTCTGACATAAGAAATAAAGAATATTTCTTTAGATTCGGTTGTAATTTTCTAGTTTAGACTGAGAAAAGGTTAAACACATGTCAGCCTGCAAAGATAAAAAACATTATACTTATCAATGCAATTTAGCCAGAGTCATATTTTAATTTTTAGTGGTGCCGACTAGTTTCCCTAGAGAAATTGAGCCAATAGTAATTGGAAATATAAACACACTCTTCTATGTTTTGGAAACTTTGAGATCATTAGCAACTTCCCTCTTCTTAAGTAGTCTTGTGGAAGGAGGTGGCTTGTGACGGAAAGGAGTGGGACTGAATATGAGATTTGGAACTCCATCAGAAGGACGAGGGGCTTATGATGTATCTCGTCAAGCAACAAAAAGTGGAGGCCCTACTGCAATCAAGTGATGATCTGTGAAGGGCTGGGAATGTCACATCCTTGGCCAACCACATTCATTCCAGGAAGAATATGTGAATGATGAGTAATTCTTACCTCAGACAAGAGACAGAATTGGAGCTAAATGATGGAGCCATTTCTGTCTTTTGTGTGTGTATATGCATAACATCTCAATAAATGTGCCTCCTTTTCTTTTCAATTACCCGGTATTCAGAAAGCATCACGCAGTTGAAACATGTAGGTCGGCTAAGAAGAAATTAAAAATAGCTGACTGTAAGTGACATACAAAAGCCCAGAAGTCATATTGCAACATGCACAGAAGCAGAATCCCTGGCAAAAGGTGGCTTCGTCATTCTGTTTTCTTATTTTCACCTACAATGTTTTGTGGCTAACAAAATCATATACTTTCTCAGCATACCTGCAAAAGGTTCCAAAGGTCGGCATGTTATTCTTTCTATAAAGCCAAAGCCAGTGATGCAGAAATAGGTCTCTGACCAAAACAGACTTGGTAACTAGTTCCAGCAGAGCCTGTTAACTAATAGCATGACCTTGAGTGACTTAGTTAACCTCTCCAGACTTCTTTTCTCATCTGTAAAATAAGAGGATTAAACAATATAATAGCTTATGTGTTTGGAAGCTCTATAACTTTACAATTATCTGATTATATACCCTCATACATATAAAATCTTAAATATCAAAATTTCCTATAAAATTAAGAGAGTGTTGTAAAGAATTGTTCTTTACAATTATGTGTTATTTGGTACATGTTGGTAATGGTTCTCAAGTTGCTGCCTTTGTATTTGTTTTGGGAGATTAAAATTCCTTGAGGATGGAGATCTCTAGATTTCTATTTGGTTAATTACCTAATAATGTCTAGTAAAGTGCTTTGCACATTAACATTTTTGTGATAAAAATGATCAATGATCATTTAAAGCTTCTTTTGCTAAAACACTGGTTTTATGAGAAAATTATACTTCCACTGATTCATCTTTCTTCTTCATCAGTATTTACTGCATATTCTGGCACCTGACATACCACATGCATCTACAGAGCAGACAAATTAAGATCTTGTACTTTGACCAAAAAAGAGAGAGAGACATTTAATAGAAGAAATACTGGAAATCAAGTATTTACTCAGTAAACACACCACATGTAATACTAGGAAATCATTTCTCTGTACAAATGCTTTCCTGGATCTGGTAGTCCTAGTACTTACATCACTCATGGGGCACAGGACCCAGGAAAAAAGAGTTCTGAAAGGATTTTAGGAAGAGGGCATAATCCTCCTTCCCTTCCTGCACCCAAACACATAAACGTGCTCTTTTTACTACCATGTATGGACTAAAATTCTTATCAATTCAAAAATATGTAAAACACAAAATCCAATACTGTCCTCAAACACTGAAATACAGAGTCTGGTGATTTCCAAGTGTAACCAATTCTAATTCCATTAATAGCTCTGTCCTTTCCAGGAGAGTACACAGAAACAGGCTCTAGCTGTCATAAGGACCTAATGTTTCATTCTTTATACAAGCTTGACAAGTTTTCAAATGTTAATAGCATTAACAATGATATAATGTAACCATCCTGAGTCTGCTAGGATTTTTAAAAAGGTGGGTTTGTGGGAGCACAATCCTTAAACACTAAGAGGTTCAGGATAAGACATTTAAATCATCAACCAGAAAATCAGATATACTAACAACCACCACCCCACCCCCATGTCCCCCACCCCCACACACGTACACACATGTACATAACAAGGTGAGGAGTAAAAAAGCAAGAGTTGCTGGTTGAAAGGTAGTCCCAGAAAGATTGTTTTGGGGTAGTTAAAAGGTAATGCGAGATAGAGAAAAGAAATGTGAATGAAGCTCTAGGTCCAGGTACCTGACACTAGGACTGCCTCATATGATTAGGTATTCTTTGAATGGCACCTGACAGTTCTGCATGCCTCAAGGCTTTTACTGGGTCTTTTTGATTTGAAATAGCTCAGAGGATTTCATAGGGCCATGGCATTGCAAGTGGCCTCACAGGTCATGAAGTCCAAACACCAGCCCCCTCCTCACCAAGCTGAATGCCCTCTGCCTAGTCTGGACAAGTGGTTGTAGACTATCTCTTTCAATGTGTCCAATGAATGAGAAGCTCGCACATTTAGAATTAAATAACAATGTTTTGTCTTCAGGAAGCACAGGGGGATTCATTATTCAAAAATAATAATACCAAGAAAAGACAACTAGAAGTGCATCCACTTAAAAATAGAAGCTAAAGGGCCAGCCCGGTGGCGCACTGCTACAGTGCGCTGCTTGGGAGTGCGGCGGCGCTCCCGCCGAGGGTTCGGATCCCACATACACACCTGCCGCTCACTGGCTGAGCGAGGTGCGGACGCAACACCGAGGGTTGCGATCCCATTGCCGGTCCCGGTCCGGTACGGGCGTGACACTGAGGGTTGCGATCCGTTGCCGGTCACGAAAAAAGACAAAAAGGAAAATTTAAAAAAATAGAAGCTAAATTTCATAGTAGAAGGCAAAAATAAGAAGGCTGGAAAATAAACAATAACAACAAAAATCAAGTATTGACTTTTTTCTTTTTTAGAAGGGGCATAATTCTTTTTTAAATTACTGGAAATGTACATGATAGCAGAAAACTATATGACAGCAAAATTTAACATTCTTTACTTCTTATTGAACTTTAATAGCCCAATCTATATAAGAGGCCATTTTGTAAAAGTTTTCAGGAACTTTATTAATTTTCCCAAAGGCCTTTCTTAACCCCTTGATACACAAATCATTCTCTCTTGATGTGCCTGTATTACCACTATTCTTGCATATTTTTTAATTTCATTTTTTAACTAGTCCAATTCTGTCTTTAAATTTGAGCAGTTTGTCCACATGTCTTTACCAATCTCATGAAACTGAATCTTTTGCAAGATTTTCAATTTACAGTATTCTTCATTGCCAAGAAGAGTAATCAGTAACAGCATATATTTATGGCATTTCTTAACAAAGAAGAGAGTCTGACTGAAAAAGACTGACAAACCAAGGGTAGAGAGTAAATAAAGAACAGATATTTTCATAGGGACAAATTTTAAAGTGATCAGTTCATAAGCAAATTTTTTTCATGTTATAACAGTTTTTGCTTTATAACTCACTTAACGTGGGTTTTTGTGATATTACTACTATTACCTTTTTCTGTATGACTTTACACACAAGGCATGAGAGGTTAGATACAGAGTCTGCTTATAATATGCATGATTACATCATTCAGTACCAAGGGCATTAGCTGCCTTTTCTCCCAGGGAAGTTAGTTTGGCGTAGATAGGCTTCCGTCTTTGTTTTTAGGGATTAGTAAGTAGTGAGATCTTAGGTTCTGTTTGGTTGCCATCCTACTATGCTGATTACTATGTCTGAGACTTCAGGCAAGGCACTTAACCTCTTTATTCCACAGTTTCCTCATCTGTAAAATGGGCATAATAATAGTACCTACATCATCAGCTGCTTATGAGGATTAAATGACTTTACTGTGGCCGTCCAGTAATCAGCACCTGATAAATGTCAGCTGTTACTCTGCTGCTGCTCCTATTGTAATATATTAATGGGGATGCCCTCTGAATAAGAGCAAATCTTTTTTTTTTTTTCAAGGAACAAAGCTATATTTAAAAACATTAAAAGCATCCTATATATCTGGAAAAAAGTTTGATTATTAAGGAACGTTTTAAACCTCCAATTAATATTCAGCTTTTATGATCTCAAAGTACTTGTAAAGAATTAGGCAGATTAAAATGAAAAGTTAGCAAAATGTTCTTTTATACTAATTGAATCTAAGTCTCCATTTCTATTACTACTTCAAATGACACTGGAGTTAGATATTTAAAACATCATCTATAGAAATCTCTGCCCTACACATATTACGTGAAAATGAAGTCACAGAAAAGAAAAAACAACAATGTGTTAAATTCCAGCCAATGAAAAATAACTTAAAAATGAGAAAGGAGTAATTTTCTTTCAAAGCTCAATATTTAAAATGCCATTAAACTGAATGAAAATTGGGGCAAAGGTAGAAAGAATGCTCATGTCCCACATATATCACAAGCTCAACTCCTCTTTTCAAAATATTCACTAGGTATATTTTGTGTTTGTTTTTTGAAAATGCATCAAAGAGAGCATGGGTAGAGGGAAATCAATATATAAACAACACACATCCTAAATATATTTAAAAATTTCCAAAGTGATTAGCAGCTTGTTTAATGCCTATGGCCTGGACTTCTCTATCTTTCCTCCTTGAGGTAAGCTTTTGGATATACAGAGAAAAATTCAAATTCATTGTATTAGCATCTGTTGTTATATAACAATATTTATGATTTTCCAGTTTCTGTGGGGCAGGAGTCTTGGCAAGGTTTATCTAGGTCCTCTACTAAGGATCTTACAAGGTTGCAAGCAAGGTGTCACCTGGGCTGAGTTCTCATCTGAAACTCAACTGAGAAAGGTCCCTCTTCTAAGCTTACTCAGGTGGTTGGCAGAGTTTAGTTGCAGTTGTAGGACTGAGAACTTCAGTTTCTTGCTATCAGCTAGAGGCTGCTCTCAGTTTACAGAGGCTGCTTGCTTCCTCAAAACCAGCAAAGGAGAGAGAGAGAGACGTATTAGCATCTGTTATTATATAACAATATTTATGATTTTCCAGTTTCTGTGGGGCAGGAGTCTTGGCAAGGTTTAACTAGGTCCTCTACTAAGGATCTTACAAGGTTGCAAGCAAGGTGTCACCTGGGCTGAGTTCTCATCTGAAACTCAACTGAGAAAGGTCCCTCTTCTAAGCTTACTCAGGTGGTTGGCAGAGTTTAGTTGCAGTTGTAGGACTGAGAACTTCAGTTTCTTGCTATCAGCTAGAGGCTGCTCTCAGTTTACAGAGGCTGCTTGCTTCCTCAAAACCAGCAAAGGAGAGAGAGAGAGAAGAGAGACCCCAGCAAGATAGTCATGACGATCTTATGTAACATAATCATATAACTATATACATGCAATCACATATATCCCGTCACCTTTGCCCTGTTCTATTGGCTGGAAGCAAATCAAAGGTCCCGTCTGCGCTCAAGAAGAGGGGATCACACATGGGCATGAATACCAGGGGGTCAGGCAGGCCACCTTAAGAGTCTGTCTGCAACTCTGATGTATTTTAATACTTAATAGATTCATCTTTAGTGGAAAAGAAGACTGACAATATTGATTTGAAAATCCTGAAAAAAGTCTCCATTCCATGTCTTCCTTTTTTGCCCCCTAAATAATGAGCATTGGATCTTTTGACACATTACTTTGAAATTATTGTGAAAAAATAGACATACATTTGCCTATAATTCAAACTTACAAATAAATTCCTTTTCATAGAAACATGTGTTTCCTATAATTCAAACTTAAAAATAAATTCCTTTTCATAAAAACATGTGTTGGTTATTTGGCTGGTACATAATAAAGGTGTCAAGTTCTAGTTTGCTCAGTGCTTGATTAGTGGTTGGAGGCTGCGGCCAGGAAGAAAGTCTGACATTGTCTTACTATGGATCTTTCACTGGGAAACAGTTCAGCCTCTACCTGGAAGCAGAGATATCACTGTCAAACCCTGGATTTGCCCTGAAACTGGGACTTCTATGTGTCAGGGTCCAAAATGGACAAAATATTTGCCCCAATGCAATATAATTTAACAACTTTATGGTGAGGCAATTATTTCATCTCGCTTAACATTCATGAAACACCACTTTTTCTACAGACTTTAATAAATTGTAGAACCATGGGTCTTGTGAATTGTAGATGATACGATCAGAATTATGGATAATGCCATATGTGATAGTACAAGGTTAAAGAGACTGCCAAAAGCTATACTAAAGAAAAAACTAATAGGTAAGCGTGATACTTGAAATTCTTAACACTGAGTTCGCCCTTCAAAATTAAGGCCACATCATCCATTCATTTTCTAGCCTACTGATTTGCAATACTTAAATAATATGATTTGGAGAGTTCTGGCATCATTAATAACCAACACCTCACATCCCTGCAGCTTTTACATTTCAAAACACAGTCATAACCTTTATCTCATTTTAGATAAGTAAAAATAGAATCAAGTATGGTTTACCCCTACCACTTTTTAGTCCAATTTTTATTACAGGTAGTGAGTTTTATCTCTCTTTTAAAATAGAAATTATATTAACATCTTCTCTTCAAAATTTGGCTCCAACAATGTCTGCAGATGAGGAAGCCTTCTAAGAGTCACTGCTCTCTGCCACCAAATCCCTCTGCCTTTATACTCTCCATGGAAGAAAGAGTGTTACTGTGTCTCCTATTCTGAAATTTCCATTGTTTTCAAGTATGTTTTATATTTCATTTGCTAGATGGGATCCTCATCAAAGGAAGGGATTTCACTTGCTTTTATTTTTGTTTGGGGGAGTTTCTACAATGTCTCATAAATGCTCTTGTTCCTAGACGGCGTCAGCAAAGGCAACGGGAGGTCTGACATTTTGCGACTGAATTAAGGACAGTCATCATTTCAGAGAGGCTTCCCTTTTTCCCTATAGTCCTGTGGCAGATTGAAAAAAATGCCTCCCTGAGATACATTCATTTCCTAATCCCCAGAACCTGTGAATATTGCTTTATATGGCTAAGAATGTGATTAAGTTAAGGACCTTGAGAGGAAGAGTTTATCCTGCGTTATCCGGATGGACCCTAATGCAATCACACATATCCTTATGAGAGAGAAGCAGAGGGAGTTTTGAGGCATAGACACGCAGAAGAGGAGGAGGAAATACGTACACGAAAGTCGAGATTGGAGTGATGTGGTCAAAAGTCAAGGAATGCTAGCAGCCACCAAAATCTGGAAGGGCAAAGAAGAGATTCTCCCTCAGGGCCCCCGAAGGTAAGTGGCACTGCTGACACTTTGACGTCAGCTCTGTGAAACTGATTTTGGACTTCTGACCTCCAGAACTCTGAGAGTAAAAATTTACGTTGTTTTAAGCCATCAAGTTTGAGGTCATTTATTATAGCAGCCACAGGAAACTAATCCAAGCCCCTAACCCTTAATCTTTCCTTTCTCCAATCAGGAACTGAAAAGACACTTCTCTCCTTCCACACCCCTCTCCCCCAAATCTAGTTAAATTCTGTGTCTGTGTGAATATTTTTGTCTGATGAGAAAAACAAAAAACAAAAACACATCTTTACAGTAGCATTCCCATTTGTATGGCATTTTATATTCATCAAGCACTCCCCCAAACCATTTGATCCTTCAACCATACTATGAGGTAAATAGGGTAGGTACTGTCACCTCTAATTCTCAGGTTAGGAAAGCCTGCTGAGAGAGTAAGTCATCCCCTAAATTCACAGAGCTAGTTAGGAAAGGAAGGTAAGATTTCCTGAAGAAGCCACATGCTATATCTACCTAATCCTCATCACAGCATTATGAGGTGGAGGTTGTTATTCTAGAAATGTGAAAACTGGGCCTCAGAGAGGTTAAGTTACTTGCTCAAAGTAACACAGACAGCAAGTAAAGAGGTCCTTGGGTACATTTCCGAAGCCCATGAGCTTTCCACATACTGTGCTGGAGGATGGGATAGGGCCATACTATTGCCATAATCAAAATATTCTAGAATAACAATCATAGCTAGTATGTATCGAGCCCTTATTATGTATCAGGTACAATTTTCAACATGTTACATACATCAACCTTTCAGTCTCAGCAACAAACTACAAGGTAGGTGCATTCGTTATTGTAGGAGGCTGGATAAAGCCTCCCCCTTCACAGATACCCACATCCAAATATGACACCCTGGGAATATGTTACCATGCATGGTAAAAGGGACTTTGTAGTTGTGCTTAAGGATTTTGAGATGGGGAGGTGATCCTGGAGTATCCAGAAGAGCCCAACGTAATTGCCAAGGTTTATAAGAGGGAGGCAGAAGGTCGAAGTCAGAAGGCGATGTGACCAAGGAGATGTCACCAAGGAAGCAGAAGGTCAGAGTCAGAAGATCTTAAGATGTTACATGCTGGCCTAGTGATGGAGGAGGAGCCAGGAGACAAAGAATGCAGGTAGCCTCTAACAGCTGAAAAGGGCAAGGTCCCGTAGCCTCCAGAGGGAGCAGNCTACCTGGAAGCAGAGATATCACTGTCAAACCCTGGATTTGCCCTGAAACTGGGACTTCTACGCCTCAGGGTCCAAAATGGACAAAATATTTGCCCCAATGCAATATAATTTAACAACTTTATGGTGAGGCAATTATTTCATCTCGCTTAACATTCACGAAACACCACTTTTTCTACAGACTTTAATAAATTGTAGAACCATGGGTCTTGTGAATTGTAGATGATACAATCAGAATTATGGATAATGCCATATGTGATAGTACAAGGTTAAAGAGACTGCCAAAAGCTATACTAAAAAAAAAACTAATAGGTAAGCGTGATACTTGAAATTCTTAACACTGAGTTCGCCCTTCAAAATTAAGGCCACACCATCCATTCATTTTCTAGCCTATTGATTTGCAATACTTAAATAATATGATTTGGAGAGTTCTGGCATCATTAATAACCCAACACCTCACATCCCTGCAGCTTTTACATTTCAAAACACATTCATAACCTTTATCTCATTTTAGATAAGTAAAAATAGAATCAAGTATGGTTTACCCCTACCACTTTTTAGTCCAATTTTTATTACAGGTAGTGAGTTTTATCTCTCTTTTAAAATAGAAATTATATTAACATCTTCTCTTCAAAATTTGGCTCCAACAATGTCTGCAGATGAGGAAGCCTTCTAAGAGTCACTGCTCTCTGCCACCAAATCCCTCTGCCTTTATGCTCTCCATGGAAGAAAGAGTGTTACTGTGTCTCCTATTCTGAAATTTCCACTGTTTTCAAGTATGTTTTATATTTCATTTGCTAGATGGGAACCTCATCAAAGGAAGGGATTTCACGTGCTTTTATTTTTGTTTGGGGGAGTTTCTACAATGTCTCATAAATGCTCTTGTTCCTAGACGGCGTCAGCAAAGGCGACCGGAGGTCTGACATTTTGCCACTGAATTAAGGACAGTCATCATTTCAGAGAGGCTTCCCTTTTCCCTATAGTCCTGTGGCAGATTGAAAAAAAATGCCTCCCTGAGATACATTCATTTCCTAATCCCCAGAACCTGTGAATATTGCTTTATATGGCTAAGAATGTGATTAAGTTAAGGACCTTGAGAGGAAGAGTTTATCCTGCGTTATCCGGATGGGCCCTAATGCAATCACACATATCCTTATGAGAGAGAAGCAGAGGGAGTTCTGAGGCATAGACACGCAGAAGAGGAGGAGGAAATACGTACACGAAAGTCGAGATTGGAGTGATGTGGTCAAAAGTCAAGGAATGCTAGCAGCCACCAAAATCTGGAGGGGCAAAGAACAGATTCTCCCTCAGGGCCCCCGAAGGTAAGTGGCACTGCTGACACTTTGACTTCAGCTCTGTGAAACTGATTTTGGACTTCTGACCTCCAGAACTCTGAGAGTAAAAATTTACGTTGTTTTAAGCCATCAAGTTTGAGGTCATTTATTATAGCAGCCACAGGAAACTAATCCAAGCCCCTAACCCTTAATCTTTCCTTTCTCCAATCAGGAACTGAAAAGACACTTCTCTCCTTCCACACCCCTCTCCCCCAAATCTAGTTAAATTCTGTGTCTGTGTGAATATTTTTGTCTGATGAGAAAAACAAAAAACAAAAACACATCTTTACAGTAGCATTCCCATTTGTATGGCATTTTATATTCATCAAGCACTCCCCCAAACCATTTGATCCTTCAACCATACTATGAGGTAAATAGGGTAGGTACTGTCACCTCTAATTCTCAGGTTAGGAAAGCCTGCTGAGAGAGTAAGTCATCCCCTAAATTCACAGAGCTAGTTAGGAAAGGAAGGTAAGATTTCCTGAAGAAGCCACATGCTATATCTACCTAATCCTCATCACAGCATTATGAGGTGGAGGTTGTTATTCTAGAAATGTGAAAACTGGGCCTCAGAGAGGTTAAGTTACTTGCTCAAAGTAACACAGACAGCAAGTAAAGAGGTCCTTGGGTACATTTCCGAAGCCCATGAGCTTTCCACATACTGTGCTGGAGGATGGGATAGGGCCATACTATTGCCATAATCAAAATATTCTAGAATAACAATCATAGCTAGTATGTATCGAGCCCTTATTATGTATCAGGTACAATTTTCAACATGTTACATACATCAACCTTTCAGTCTCAGCAACAAACTACAAGGTAGGTGCATTCGTTATTGTAGGAGGCTGGATAAAGCCTCCCCCTTCACAGATACCCACATCCAAATATGACGTCCTGTGAATATGTTACCATGCATGGTAAAAGGGACTTTGTAGTTGTGCTTAAGGATTTTGAGATGGGGAGGTGATCCTGGAGTATCCAGAAGAGCCCAACGTAATTGCCAAGGTTTATAAGAGGGAGGCAGAAGGTCGAAGTCAGAAGGAGATGTCACCAAGGAAGCAGAAGGTCAGAGTCAGAAGATCTTAAGATGTTACATGCTGGCCTAGTGATGGAGGAGGAGCCAGGAGACAAAGAATGCAGGTAGCCTCTAACAGCTGAAAAGGGCAAGGTCCCGTAGCCTCCAGAGGGAGCAGGGCCATGCTGACACCTTGAGTTTGCACTGTGAAACCCATGTAAGACTTCTGACCTCTAGAATTGTAAGATAATAAATTTGTTTTGTTTAAAGCCACTAAGTGTCCGGTAATTTGGTATAGTAGCAATAGGAAACTAATCTAATTATCATCCCCATTTACAGGTGAGGAGACTGAAGCACAGAGAAGTTAAACTTGCCCCAAGGTCACACAGCTGCTAACTGGCAGCTCCAGGATTCAAACCCAAGTGCCAGCTCCAGAGCCCCAGCGTTAATCTCTCCTCCACCAACTCCATCTGAATTTATTTCCTCCTTCACCGCCTCTTTTTTTCCACCCTTTTTCATTGGTTACTACTACATACTCATTTTATAAAATTATTTGAAATACTTTATTCATATTCTAAATGAATAAACCCAGCATATTTTCTGGTGTAATTTTCAAATTTAAACAAAAAACAAAACCAATTATTTTTTTCAAAATCTTACATGAAATCCTCAATATATTAAAGAAATCAAAGCAGTTTTGCTCTGATGGTATGTGACAGAGGGTGGGGGGTGGGAGGTGGAACTCATCTACACAGCCTTCCCACCTGCCATCCACCCCCACATCCCAGAACCCTCTTCAGAGGCCTCCAGAACCATCTGAAACTATTGCTCCAAGAAAGTAACCTCTGAATTTTATTTCCAACAACTATTTGGGAGCTGGCCACACAAACAGGTTCAGACACGCACAGTAAGCTACTTTTTTTTTTACCTTTACAAGGTGACACTTTGGCTCTATTTTTCCAGGAATGCTGATTAGTTTGTGCTGATTTATTCACATTAGCATTATGTTAATTGTATCGATACTTTCAAGGACTTTGAGACAGCTTACATTAGCAATTTCTCTCAAGAATGACAAGACAAAGAATGACTTGACTCTGTCACCCAAGTTTAAGAGTAATCGAGCTCCTCTCAAAATCTGAAATGTTGACCCAATAAGACTCCCTGGACATATTTCAAAATTATAACACCTAACGAGTATATGATTTATGTGTGTCCTTGCAAGCAACACTTCAAAGCAGGTATTTCATCTTCCACTCACAGTTTTAAAAACTGAGACTCAGAGAGGTTAAATAACTTTGCTGTGGTCACACAGCTGGAAAATAGTGATTCTAGAGTCTGCAGCCAGATCAGGCTCTGAGACACATGCTCTTTCTAGATTTTACACCAAGAAGTTATGTGTTGTCTTTTGGGAGAGCAAGTTTTAAGACCAAGATTTACCTTTTGCTTGCCAAGTTACTTAACCTCTTGAAGCACTGGTTTCCTGACATGTAAAACCAGTTTAACAATAGCACCTACCACATAGGCCACAGTGAAAACTAAATGAGGTACACATGTAAAGTGCTTGGCAATGTTTTTAACCATTACTATTATAAATTTGAGTTAGGAGTTAGACTTTCCCCAACCCTGTTCTATCCAGACTCATATTTGGAGAAATTTTAGACTCTGCAAAAGATTGAGACAAGTGTGAATTGAGACAAGTTTCTTCTGAGACTCACTTTTGGCACATTTAAGACCTGGGCATTGCTACCGCATTAGTTTCATGCTTAGAAAATATCAAGAGGTCATTTAGTTCATTTTCAAGCTGTGGCCTGGTCCCTTCTGAAATTATCTACCTTAGTTTGAAATATAGTCAGAGAAAGAGATTTTATAACTTCCTGTGGTAATTGATTTGAATGTCAGACTTGGGTAGACCGAAAGTCATGAGCGCAGTGCATGGTGTTTCACTTTGAGTTCAGGAAGACATAAAATGCAATCTACAATCATCCTATCAAGACCTGGGCTATTTCACAAAGGGAGTCCTTAAACTTTAGTTGGTATTCTTCCTTTTAAATNGAGTTTGCACTGTGAAACCCATGTAAGACTTCTGACCTCTAGAATTGTAAGATAATAAATTGCTGTTGTTTAAAGCCACTAAGTGTCCGGTAATTTGGTATAGTAGCAATAGGAAACTAATCTAATTATCATCCCCATTTACAGGTGAGGAGATTGAAGCACAGAGAAGTTAAATAACTTGCCCCAAGGTCACACAGCTGCTAACTGGCAGCTCCAGGATTCAAACCCAAGTGCCAGCTCCAGAGCCCCAGCGTTAATCTCTCCTCCACCAACTCCATCTGAATTTATTTCCTCCTTCGCCGCCCCCTTTTTCCACCCTTTTTCACTGGTTACTACTACGTACTCATTTTATAAAACTATTTGAAATACTTTATTCATATTCTAAATGAATAAACCCAGCATATTTTCTGGTGTAATTTTCAAATTTAAACAAAAAACAAAACCAATTATTTTTTTCAAAATCTTACATGAAAT
>NW_007731041.1:47531-66261 GCF_000696425.1 Galeopterus variegatus | reverse complement strand
AGACCTGGGCTATTTCACAAAGGGAGTCCTTAAACTTTAGTTGGTATTCTTCCTTTTAAATCGATGCTTAATCCTTTTCCTTCCATTCTTTCTTGGAACCAATAAATATCTCAATTTAAAAACCATATCATCTGTTTACAGCAAAAAATTAACTTCCTTTTAGAACTGTACAACTTAGTAAGAAAGTGATCTACTACCACCTGATCCCTGTTAATGGAGCAAGCTGGGGTTACTTGGGAGGGTACTCAACTGGTTATAGTGAGGTGTCTCAAAAAATCTCTAGGCAGGAAATAAGGAGGAACCGTTTCTACATCAGGCTGTTTCATTTACTGTTTATCTGGCCTTAGGTAAAGCCATAAAAAGCGTATGATGACAACTAACCTGTTTATTTTATAGTCATGTGAGATCACTTACCAAGTGAGATCATGGTAAATAAAGTATATCAGTGACTATACTGTGTAACAGATGGCTTCCTAGGGAAAGATCTTTGATGCCATCAAAGTCAAAGTGTCTAACCCATGATCCTAACAGCATGACCACAGACACCATAACTTTCTGATTTCTTTTCACTCCCTACAGAATGGGGTTTGCTTTGAGATGTGTTCTTCCTAGTAATTTTCCTGGTGGCTCTCCGGCTTAGAGAGATAGAGATGAAACCTACCAACTTAAGGGCAAAATCTGACCCTGAAATTCCCAATTTCATAATGAAAATTTCCTTCTTAAATCTGGGTCCATCTCTGCATGATGCAGCCAACTTCCCTGGCTGCCCCCACAAGGACTGGTGTCAAGAAAAGTGTTTGTTTCAGTTTAGGGTGGGGCAAAGGCCGTCTGGTCTACAAGAGTCCCTGGCTAGGGCTCTGTAGCAGGGTGTGTACTCTATTATAATCCTTGTGGAATGTCCAATTCCAGCCACTCTCTTTATCCTGGCACAAGGGCAGGGCTGATTTTCCTTTTCTTCTGAAGCATCCCCATACTGTCAGCCACTCTTCTCTGGGCCCAAAGTGGGACCCCCATTGTTCCCCAGCATATGGAATACAGACATCCTCATGTCACTCAGGCATTCTGCTTTGTTTCTGTACTTTTAGCCCTGTACTTAGGAGACCAAAGAGTACATAGGGGGTTTCCCTTTCTCCAGGGGAAACGTGCCTTTCTCCTGAGCTCCTGGACCCAAGCTTCTCCCAATTCCTCTCTCCTTCTCTCCTCTCCACCCTGAGTAGTTTGCCCTTCTCTCTTAGTTCACTCCTAACCTGCAGAATTGCACTCCATCCCCAACCCAACACTGGATCCTTACCACCAATTTTAACCAATGAATTGTTATTTTGATTCTTGTCATCATTATTATTGGAATTTAAAAATCATCGTGAAAGTATAGTCATGTAACACAATATATAGTTGTTTAGTGTATAGTCATGTTAAACAAGTCACAGCATTATTTTCTATCTCCCACAAAACAAAACAAAAAGCAAGCTTAAGAATTGGGAGTAGAGAAAAAAGTCATAATAAATAATAAGATAAAATATATCAAGGGCTTACTATGTGACAGGTATCAAAAAACAGTTTAAAAGATCTATATCATTTAATCCTTCATACAGACCAATGTGTTAGGTATTACTGTTCAACAAATATGGCTTTGAGACATTATAGCACTGTGTGTTACACAGTTAATAAGTGGCAGAACAGGGCCCAAACCCTTATATCACACCGCCTCTGTGAAAGAATCAAGCAGTGGCCTTTCACTCCTCACTGACAGCTTAGTAAATGCATGAGAAAATAGAGACTCAAGATTACACACATACAAGATAAAGCACCATAAAATCTTATAAACCCAAAGGGAAGTAAACTTAAACATCTTCCTTAGTGCTGTGGTTTGAATGTCCCCTCCAAAGCTCATGTGAAATCTTGATCCCCAACGTGGCAGTGCCAAAAGGTGGGGCCTTTGGGAGGTGATAGGATTGTGAAGGCTCTGCCTTCATGAGTGGAATAATCCATTCATGAATTAATGAGTTAATGGATAAATAGGTTATCAGGGATGTGGACTGGTCACTTTAAAGGAGAACACATGAACATGCTCTTTCCCTTTGCCATGAGATGCTGCATGTCACCTCGGGTCTCTGCAGACAGTCCTCACCAAGAAGTTGGCCCTCATCAGATGTGCTCCCTGGTTCTCAGACTTCCCAGCCTTCAGAATGGTAAGAAATAAATTTTCTTTCTTAATAAATTACCCAGTCTCAGGTATCCTGTTATAAGTTACAGAAAACTGACTAATACACTAGGATCAAAGAAAAACTGTTTAGTTAAATAGTGATTAACAATAGTAAATAGCCAATGTGTTAGTATTTCTTTATGTCTTGTTCTCCATTGTATTTGTTTCAAATGTATTTAAAATGTTTGAGGCTTGTTCACCTCAGTAGAAGTATGCAGTTGGCTAAAAATAGGTAAAAATAGCCCTTTACAATGACTTTTTAGATACAACACCAAAGCCATGACCTATGAAAGAAAGAATTGATAAGCTAGATTTCATTAAAATTAAAATTTTCTGCTCTGTGAAAGATACTGAAAAGAGAACTAAAAGATAAGCCACAGACTGAGAGAAAATATTTGTTAAAGGCATACCTAATAAAGGACTGTATCCAAATATACAAAGAACTCTTAAATGTCAACAATAAGAAAATAAACAAGCCAATTAAAAAATGGGCCAAAGACCTCAACAAGCCAATTAAAAAATGGGCCAAAAAAAGGTATTCTGGCAAATAAGCATACAAAAAAATGTTCCACATGTTATGTCATCAGAGAAATACAAATTAAAACCATAATGTGATAACACTGCATATTTATTAGAATGGCCAAAGTCCAGAACACTGACAACACCAAGTGCTGGTGAGGAAGTGGAGCAACAGCAATTCTTATTCACTGCTAGAAGAAATGTAAAATGGTACAGCCACTTTGAAAAATATTTTGGTAATTTCTTACAAAACTAAACATACTGTTGCCATTTGATGTGGCAAATCATACTCCTTTGTATTTCAACTCAAAGGAGTTGAAAACTTACATCCACACAAAAACCTGCACATGAATGTTTATATCCGCTATATTTATAATTGTCAAAACTTGGAAGCAGCCAAGATGTCCTTTAGTAGATGAATGGATAAATAAACTGTGGTACATTCAGACAGTGGAATCATTCAGCATTTCAACTCAAAGGAGTTGAAAACTTACATCCACACAAAAACCTGCACATGAATGTTTATATCAGCTATATTTATAATTTTCAAAACTTGGAAGCAGCCAAGATGTCCTTTAGTAGATGAATGGATAAATAAACTGTGGTACATTCAGACAGTGGAATCATTCAGCATTGAAAAGCCATAGACTATCAAACTATGAAAAGACGTGGAGGAAACATATGCACATTACTTAGTGAAAGAAGCCAATATGAAAAGGCTATATGCTGTATGATTCCAACTTCCAACTGTATAACATTTGGGAAAAGGCAAAACTAGGGACAATAAAAGATCACTGGTTGCCAGGGGTTAGGGCATGAATAGGTGGAGCAAAGAGGATTTTTCAGGTAGTAAAATTACTCTGTGTGAAACTGTAATGGTGGATACATGTCACACATTTGTCAAAACCCATAGAATGTACAACACCAAGAGTGAATCCTCATGTAAAATGAACTT
Organism: Galeopterus variegatus; assembly: GCF_000696425.1. Lineage (NCBI taxonomy): Eukaryota > Metazoa > Chordata > Mammalia > Dermoptera > Cynocephalidae > Galeopterus > Galeopterus variegatus. Next base: position 62,584 of record NW_007731041.1, on the reverse strand, counting down.
TGGGTGATAACGATGTGTCCATGTAGATTCATGAGCTGTAACAAATGTACCACTCTCATGGGGATGTTGAGAATGGGAAAGGCTGTGCATGTGTGGGAGCAGTGAGTAAACGGGAACTCCCTGCACCTTCCACTCAATTTTGCTACGAACATAAAACTGGTCTAAAAAATAAAGTCTATTTTTAAAATAACAGACCTTTTATGTAAGTCTACTACTACTGTTGGTAAGGAGTTAAGGCTCTAATAAAATATCAAATATGATATGATTGCTTTACCATCCTGGTATGTCTCAGGATCTAAGATACAGTGAGTATGCATTCCTTACGGGTAACAATGTCGCAGATAAATTAACATTTCTGAATGCTCGGAGAAGAGTCCAGGCCCAGGAACCCTATAACCTCACTTCCCCCTGAAGATTCCTGCCTCCACCAGACCTTCTCTGGCTCTGACTCCCACAGTCTTCAGCCCTTTTATAGAAGCCTGCTACTACTTAATGAGAGCTTTCAGGCAGTGACATAGTGGCAATTACATTAGCATGCTCTTCTGTACATCATTCAAAATAGGTCAAAGCTCTTGGAATAGAAATGTCATTAGAAGGACCCCCATGACCACCATCCCGTAAATTGACTTCACTAAATCTGGAGAGAAAATATAGCAAGTGTGATATTTTTTTTCCTGCTCATGAATCTCTATTTTTAAACACACATACCTTTTACTTGTAAACAAGGAAATGATGAGAACCCCTTCCTTAGAAAGATCAGACACTGGCATTGGTAAAAAAATAACTCCATTATTAACATGGATTAACGGCCAGCAGCAGTACTTGGGGTCCTCCTTTCCTTGTGTTCACATTTACAGACCTGAAATGAGTAATATCATTAATAGGACTCATTTACAGGCTGGCAGCAGGTTGCCCCATCAAAAGCATGAGTGATGATTAGTTCATTTGAAGAGGAGGATGTTTAATGCTCACAGTTGGGAAGCTCGACCATCAAAGAAGCATACTGCTCTTTCAAAGAAAGGAAGGGTGCATTCATGTTGTTTATTTTCTCTTCAAAGCTCTTCTTCTAAATGGAGGTTACAGAGGTTAAAATACATGCTTTTAATCCATATTGTAATTGCTGTGAAATGACCTAGTCTGAAATCATTTCCATTGTACACTGAATCATCAGAATCTGTCACTTCCATTTTTTCCCCCTAGGCTCACTGCTCATGGCTTTTCTCTTCCCAAGAAAAATTCAGAAGTCTTTATTCTGTCACTAAAATTATTTAACACATATTTACTACTATCAGCCATAACAGGCCTGCAGGATGCAAATGTAAATAAGACATTGTTCCAGTCTTTAAAAACCTCACATTAGAGTAAGGAAGAGAGAGAGATTTAGAGAGGGGGTGCATTAACAAAGGTATCTAAAACATACACAGAACAAAGCAGTACGTGATTGAGCCTACTAGGGTAGATCAAGGAAGCTTTCAGAGCCAATCACTGATATGCACTTAGTAGACTTTGAAAAAAGAAGGACATTCCTCCAGACTTAGCAACATGCACCAATGCCCAGAGGCCTACTGTAATTAGCTCAGTGTGGTATGTGTGCAGAAAAAGTGAAATGAGGCTGGAGAAGTTGGCAGGAGCAAGGTGATGGAAGGGCATATTAAGGAGTTTATATTGTATTTTGCAAGTAACAAAAGGCCATTGAAAAATTTCTAGCAGGAAAATAACACAAACCTGTATAACCTTTAGAAAAATCACTCCTGTGGGGACATGGAGAGGGGACTGAAGAAGGGTTGTAGGGAGACAGAAGCCTATTGCAATAGTCCAGACACTGGGGGTGAGGGTGTAAACAAAGGCAATAGTGCAAGGGTAAAGAAGAAAGGTCAATGTTTAAGACTTAGGAACAGAATAAAGAGGAAGGCATCAGGACTGATGCTCCAGTTTTAGCTTTGGGCTCTTAAAGAGAGGTGATAAAAGATCCAGAAAGAGAACCAGTTTGGGAGGAAAAGCAATGAGGTCATCCTATCCAGGACAGTAATAACTGAGATATGAAAAAAATTTTCATTTATTAACCTGTCACCAGTGCCATTTATGTTTCTATGCTTTTTAGAGCACCAATTCTAAAAGCTTTAAAAACTACTTCAAGTATTTCAAAGTGAAAAAGCTTACTGGATAATGGGTAAAATAGTTAACAGATAGAGAGATGAGGATGGACCATCAAGATTACACTAAAAAGACAGGACTCTGCTCGCCTGGAGTGAACATGGGAGATGCAAAACTCTGATCAGACAGGAGTCTTGCCAGGAGCAGAGGCATGACACACACAACTCATGCATAGCGACAAATCAACTTAGACATAATAAAGCTAAAGAATTTGATTAGGAATGTTTGGGATCAGTGACTGGGTTAAAATAACAGGAGAAGAACGTACAAGAACAGAGCATCACCTGATAAAGGGGTGTGATGTACTTTGGTTTGGACTGATAAAAATAGGTGAGTGAGTTAGGTGAATCCTTCTGGGTTGGTAACACTGGTGCTCGGGCAAGTAAGAAAATGGAAGAGTTTTAAAAAAAGAGAAGCCCACTGAATAAGAAAGGATGATAGAAGAGGCATAAAGATCACAAAGTTGCCAGAGTCAAATATTGGTGTCATAGATAAGGGAAGCCTCCTATATATAAAGGCCAATTTTAAACTTAGCACTAAGACACTTTAAAGGGCAAGTCAGAGTGGAGGCAGAAACAATGAGCTGGCTCAGTCACACATTACAAGAACTTTACCATGGACTTGAACATTCTATAGCAGACAGCAGTGAAATCAAGACACTAAGTGCTTGTCACTGCAGTAATGAGCTTTACTGTAATATGACTATTGCTATGAAAGAAAATTAGACTAATTTGAATTTAATTCCCAACAGATTCATACTTGAGGTAAAAATACAAAAGGAAACAGGAAAAAAAAAGGAAGAATCTGCATTTACTGAACAGAAAGAATCCTCCCATTCAGTGCTAGTATATAACGAACACTTGGAATAATTTAGCAGGCAAAATTGCCAGATCAGTGATTCTAGAGTCTCTAATGAATCTATTATAGACTACTGTAGGAAAGTAATACAAATATACAGGCCCAGATGACTCCTGTGTTACCTATTTATGAGGTCAAACTGTAATTGACACAATTCTATGGAATGAGAATTTTCAAAAGGATTTAATTCTGCAAGTTAATTGCTCATAATATTCATCTGTGAGTTTATTTGAAATATATATTTGCATACACACACTAACGCCTCAGTCTGTGTATATATGTATGATATGAAGACTCACAATTATAAGAAACACCTGAAAAATTCTACTCGGTCAATTCTGAGTTTCAGCAGCTGTGTAGCATGAGAAACAATGAAAAGAGATCCCCAAAGGGACAAGCTTGGGCTTCAAAGGCAAAAAACCCACAAACAAGAATTCATAGCACAGTGGATTCCTGAAACAGCATAGGTAGTAGTCTGCTAAGTGACAGCTTACTTAGATGAACAGGTATCTGACCTGGTCAGACTGGAGGGGAGCATAGAATTCAGCTCGACAAATTTTTTTTTTTTTTGTCCTTTTTCAGACTGGCGGCACCGTGCTCAGCCAGTGAGCACTGTGAGCGCACCGGTCATCCCTATATAGGATCCGAACCCGTGGCATGAGCGCTGCTGCACTCCCAGCGCTGCACTCTCCCGAGCGCGCCACGGGCTCTGCCCGCTCGACAAATATTAATTGCACTCATTCTGTGCAAAGTACTCTGCTAAGTGCTTCAGGTTAAGAGAGGGCCACACGAATTCCCATTCATTGGCCCCCTGTACCAATCACCTCTCTTATCTCCACATTATCACCACTTATATTTGACAAGTGTGTTAAATAGGTATTCTAGGTAGCAAATGTAACCCATAAGGCTGCAAATTTAGCACAATTGAACCCATGACCAAAATGGAAAATTATTTTAATTTAGATATTTGGTCCTATGTTGCTGTTTCATAGTTCAGGCATACAAATTATCTCCCATTCGAGCCCATAAATACCTCAAGCTGCAGCTACCATAAGCACAGAGAATAAAATGGTCCCTCAACGTAAAATTTAATAAATGTCTCTCCTACTTTAAATTAAAATAATAATAATAATAATAGTAATAGGCTCCTGGTATTGATGGCCAACTAAAGCAAACTTGAAGAGCTTTGAATCTTCAAAGCTGTTATCTCAACTATAAAGCAATGAAGGTTATTCTTATTAAGGAACAATAATGAGCTACAAGTTTGGAGTGATGGCTTTGAATTGCTAATGAAATTGTGAAAATTCAACATTTTTCTAATGTTACTCTGTTGGGAATGACAGCAAAACAATGTAAGAGGCAGCTTTAAAGAAGGAATATTTGTCCTAGACAAGAGTGGGGAAGGAACAAGATAATTAGACAATGACAGGAAGGGCTGCCCGGTTAATGAGGCATATGTAAAATTCTTCCTACCTGATTGGTTGACATTTTTCTTGCCAGTGATGTTATTACTCACCTTGTAAAGTGAATTCATTTTACATCAGGGCATAGTATTATCTTTGAAATAACTAAGATTTTTCGCACTACTGAGCAATCTGTTTAGACTGAAACCTATTGAACTCCTACTGTGTGCCAGACTTGACAGAGACCCCAAGCCCTCTAACAGGTCATTTGGGCAGGCCATGTGGGCTGCCTGAGAGGCAGAAAAGGGTAGAAGTTACATCAGCCTCTGTGCCTGACCGATAATGCTACTGTCAAACATGCACAGAGAAGACCAATGAGCCTCTTTTTTTTAACTGGCCGGTCATTCATCTACTTTTTTCTAACTGGCTAAAATATTTTTTAAATCCTTTTAAAATTTAAAAGAATTGTCAAGTAAAATAGAGGACACACATTTAAATTTGAATTTCAGGTAACAAGAAATAATTTTTTTTGTATAAGTATAGCCCAAACACTGCATGAGATATACTTCCATTAAAAAATTATTTGTTGTTTTTCTGAAATTCAAATTTAATTGGGCATCTTATATTTTTACTTGCAAAACCTGGTACAGCTGAGCTCTCAAGGATATAAGGAAAATCCTCAGGGTAGAGGTGGGAGGCGAAAGAATGAGAAGATAAGAGTGACCAGTATATGGTGGATGCTTCCCATGTGTTACTTTCCTCTGCCCTTCCTCCTTTTCTCTTTTCTTGTCCCTATTCTAGGCCTTAAAGTAATATTCGCTGTCCTCAGCAAGCATACTACTAATGAAACAAAAACAGTCATAAAATAAAAGATGATGTAGTAAAATAAAATAAAAGAGGAGACTAGGAGACACTTCCTATAAAAAGAGAGAGATTAAGTCTAGTTAAACATGTATCCCCACCTAATAAGCAAACTTTCTTTAAAATACTTGTAAAACTCAAAGACATTAGATGAAACGGAGCACTGCACAGGGCTTTGTCATTATTTATCACATCCCTCAATACACATTTTTGAGGCTTACCCTTCAATCCCGAGATTGTTTTCTACATTGACATTTCTACCTGAGTATCTCAAAGTTACACCAATATCAATATGCCTCACACTGAACTCAAGACATTCCAGTCTTCTCAGTCTTGGTGAATGGCCCCTATTACACAGCCAGAAATCAAAGAAACATCTTCAACTACTTTTATCTCATCCCCAATATCAACACTCTTGTTATCTCAAAGTTACACCAATATCAATATGCCTCACACTGAACTCAAGACATTCCAGTCTTCTGAGTCTTGGTGAATGGCCCCTATTACACAGCCAGAAATCAAAGAAACATCTTCAACTACTTTTATCTCATCCCCAATATCAACACTCTTGCGATTCTGTTGATTTTATCTTTTAATTATCTCTGCACCCACCAACTTCTTGCTGTCTCCACCACCAACCTAGTCAAGCATTGTTTTTAATAGTTTTTATTATGATGTAGGCATGGTAATGCTGACAGATCAGGAGAGGACTGTCATTGAAAAGGTTGTTTATATTGGAGGTGATGGATATGTTTGTTACCTTGGTTGTCGTGATGGTATCAAAGGTGTATGCATATGTCCAAAGTCATAAAATTGTACACATTAACCATGTACTGGCTTTTTTTATATATCAATTCTACTTCAGTAAAGCTGTTTCTTTAAAAAGATGGTTTATTCTACTCCCAATTCCCAAAAGAAAGAGTATGTCACACCACTAGGGGCCACATGTGGAATCATCAGGGTCAGCCATGAGGCAGGGGGAGAGGGAGAAACTGCAGGCAAGAAGAGCCCTTTACTGTGGTTTCTATGGGAAGGAAGGATAAAGGCAGGGTAAAGAGGCTTAGGCTTGGCTAGTCTGAATAATTTCAGCAGCCTCTGGAGCTTCGGGGCTGTCCCTGGTTGTGAAGTATGCATAACGCAAATGTACTTAACAGGGCCTGGTTTTCCAAAGCCTTGCAGTTTCAAATATTGACCTTGCAACGGACAGGAAATTTTCCCCAGGCTACAGTCTCTGTTGTAAGATAAAGAATTGTAACACAGCAAGGTTGGTGGCTCAAAGACAGACAGGGTACTGATTGATATGTAAAGATACTGGGAAATTGCTGTAAGAAGAGAATGTTTGCTAAAATCAAGCTTTTGTTAGTGGATCGACTTAACTGCATTAGAATGTCACCTTACTGAATGTTACCAGCTTCCATTGTTAAACTTGTTAAACTGTACTCAGCAAAAACCCCACCTATGTTCTCTTCCTGGAACTTCCTGGTCTGGAGAACAAATGCAGGAAGAGAACCCCAATTCATGGTTAATTTTCCAAATGGAAGCAATGCCTCACTCTTGAGGGTTCCAGGAGATTAACCCCTTTTCGGGGCTTCTCACTGCTCAGAAGAGATGGGCTTTGAGTAATCTTTGGCAGCTCCAACACCCAGGGGAAAAGGAGTGACAAATCTGTGGGAGGCAAAGCAACACTTGGTTGTCTTGAATCTGGCCCTGGCATGGATACAGCAGGTGGATGGTGGCCCAGAATGTGAGAGCTCGATAAGGGAGATGGATGGGGGTGTGGACTTAATCAGCTGCTACAGAAGGGGGACTGACTGTCCTCTAGCCAGGGCCTCAAAACTGGGTCAAGACAGCATTTTTAAAACTCTATTATAAACATCTCAACCTGGACCGTTGACTTCAATAGCTTGCAAATGGTCTCCCAGCAGTCTCTCTCTTCCATCTCTAACTCCTTCTCCACTCTCACCTAAAATCTGTCAAGGATTTACTATTTTCTTAGAATAAATACAAAATTCCCTAACATGGTCTACCAACCCCTGAATAATCTGGTCCTTTCCAACTTGTGCAGGCAGGTTGCACCTTGCTTCCCTGTAGGTCTTGTCTGCATGTATATATAACTTGTTATTTGCTTCACAAAAGGTATTTCCTGCTGAGAAGATATCAGTTGCAAGAGCCTTGATGAATACCTTAAATCAATTCCAGTTATATGATTTAATTTTATTTGGCAAACTGAAAAATGTTATTCAACTTTAATTAATCCAATGTTGCAATCCATCATACATACTTATCTGCATCATTAATGTGAACCCTGAAGGTATAATGGCTGAATTTATTTCCACATAAAGAGTAGGTTTCAGATAGACATCTTAAATTGGATTACTGAGTCTTGCAATGAAAATTTTCTGTTCAAAAATCTTTGTTTCGGGCCGGCCCAGTGGCGCACTGCTACAGTGCGGCGCTCCCGCCGAGGGTTTGGATCCCACGTACAGACCGGCCGCTCACTGGCTGAGCGAGGTGCGGGTGCAACACCGAGGGTTGCGATCCCATTGCTGGTCCCGGTCTGGTACGGGCGCGACACTGAGGGTTGCAATCCATTGCCGGTCACGAAAAAAGACAAAAAGGAAAAAAAAATCTTTGTTTCTAGGAGCTTTATGAGCTAATATAGCCACAAATTCTGCTTTAGAATGTGCCTGACACACCCATCAGATGCATAAACATTCTGAACACCCAATAGTAGCATGTTGAAATCTCATTTCAAGATGAAATTTTTCCCACAGCTTTTAAATTGCGGAAATTGGATATGGCTATGTGCTTTAATTTCTTTTCTTTCTTTCTTTCTTTTTTTTTTTTTGATGTACATTATTGTTTTTGTTTTAGATAAAACATTTATTTAAAAGGTAGCAAGTGAGTTTATTTGATGCTTGAATTTGCCATAATTTTTATCATTACCTTGAAAATTTTGATTTATTTTACTGGGAGATAGAACTAGTCATAAGCAATAAAATTTACATCATATATCACTTTCAAAGGACATGTTGCCAACATTATATTAAATCAATATTAATGGTCTTTGTCAGAAGACACATGAAGCCAAGTTTAAAATAAAATTCTTTGGTAATAACCCTAAATTAGTTCTTTTATTCCTAAATCTTTAATCATTTCTCCCCTCTCTCTTTTCTTCCTTCCTTCCCTTCTTCCTTCCATTCTTTCTTTCTGTCTCTCTCTGTCTTTCCCTCCCTCCCTCCTTTCCTTCCTTTCTGTCCCTTTCTCTTTTCTTTCTTTCTGTCTCCCCTCTCTCCTACGTCCCTGATCTTTCCTCCTTCTCCTAATATGAATCCATTCTTTCAGCAAGTCAGTCATTCAGTAACTCAGCAAAAAGTTACTGAACATTTTCTGTATGATGGATACTATACCAGACCTTAGGGATGAAACAATGAAGAAGACAGAAAATAGTTCTGTCTGTAGGAAGCTCACGGTCCAAAGAAATGACCAACCATCAGGCAATTATAACTCAGCATGGGGAATGCTCTGGTAGGGAAAGTGTAGGTTGTATGAAACTGCATAGGAGGAAAGGGTAACCTGAACCCATGTGTCATGGAAGGCTTTCTGGAAGAGGTGACATCTAAACTATGGCTAAAAGAACTAGCCAAATGGACATTTCAATTTCATTTCAATTTAATTAACCAAACGTTTCAATAAACAATGAAACCCACTTCTTTGTCTTCTTCTATAAACAACTCCCTTCCCAACTTTTCAAACTCATTTCAATGGCATTTTGTCTACTAGATTCAAAAGTAAAAATTTGTTTAAATACAAAGAAGACTGAGTGAGAGTCGAATTATGGGTATTCTGGCTCTGCCCAGTTCCTTCACTAACCTCTGTGTCATACTGAAGAAGTCACCTCAACTTCTCTGGCCTCAGTCCCAAATCTATAAATGAGGGGTTGGCATTGAATGAACTGCTTTGCAGGCTGGGATTCACATTTTAAGTTTCTGAATCTTCCGAGTCCCAGTCTTCACTCTCTCTTGCCAATTTTCTACCTAGTTTCTCCCAACTTCAATCCATCCTGCACACGGTTGCCAGATTCTTCTTCTGAAAGCACTGTTTTATGTCCCTTCCCTGCCTTCAGCAAATCTAACAGCCCACAAGATAACATTTCAGCTCACCCTGTGTTACCAGTCCTACCTTATCTCCCCAGGAGATAAGCCTTCTGCCTTGGACAGGCTACAATGCACACCTTAGTGCTGGCATCTCTCACACCTGCTCCTTCCTGCTGTGGAGCCTTGGCCTCTTCTCTCATCTGGCCATTTCTGATGTGTCCTAGAAAGCTCATTTCTCATCCTAACCTTCTCCATGAAGCCTTCACAAGTCATTCAAGCCTGCATGGATTCCTTTCTCTCCAAACATCCATCATGCCACTTATTTTAAAACATCCTGTGTAGTATCTAACATTGCAATCTCAGTTACTTTTATTTCCCTAACGATATTGCAAATTCTCTTACATCTTAAAAATCCTTTCATTGACTTCCCTCCTCACCACTCTTTCTGTAGCAATGTTAACCCCATACTACTTGCCAAATCAAATGTAAATAAAGACATAAGTATTTACCTAGTTCCTAAAAAGCCATGTGGGCCAGCTCCTAGAATAAATAGACCTGCAAGAAACAAATATCCCCTATGTCTTCAATCTATCACTCTTCTTTATTTTCAAGGACCAGGTACCTTTCAGCTGGTAGATGTAGTCTGGTGAAAAAAGCACTTGACCAGGAGCCCAGAGTTCCAAGCACTTTCTAGCTGTTAGGCTCCACTTGGAGAACTCTGATCTAGACTTTCTGTGCCACAATTTCCTCATCTATGAAATGAAGGAGAGTGTCCAGAAAATAAATATTTTTAAGTCCCTTTTCACTCTCAGCCTTATAGAGACACTTATACAGGAAACGCATAGCTAAAAAGAGGGGTAACTGGTTAAAGAAGGTACTAGTCAATGTAAGGCAGTATGAGACAAAAGGGGAGATGAATTATTACAGATCCAACAGTCAAAAATGAATTTGGAAAACCACTGTAAAGGGGAGGTAACAGCTCATCCTTTGACCACATGATGCCTCTAGGAAGTTAGCTAACAACTCTGGTCAGTCACCAAGCGATTTAAACTATCATTCTTTCATAGAACATTTCTTATAAATCCAGATCTGGGTTCTTGAGGTGAGCACACAATTTTCAAGATCTTGGAATACTTCTGGATATTCAGTTAAAACAGCCCTCATTAAAAGATGAAACTGTACTGTAAGACTTAGTAAACTATCATGCTACTGTACTTGCAGGTTGCAAAGTTTTTATGTTGTTTTTGCTGTTTGTTTTTAACACTTCATAAAAATGGATTTCAATCTTAGAATCATAGATCTTGATGCAATATTCGGAAAGCCATGCAATAGAAATAAAACATTTTCAGTGAAATCATAGGGTACCCTTAGGAATACCTAGAGGTACCTCTTCGATGCCTAGAATATCAGAAACACTTCTGCTCCTGTGAGAGTTACTAAATAGAGTTAGCAGACAAAGAAATTCAGAACATATCTTCTCAAAAATACATCTTCCTGATATAAAAAATGTGAATATATTTATTTGCTATTTCCATATAGGCATCGGCCAGCATGTAAACATATACACACAAGCTCTCTTTTTACTAATAGGGAAGTGAATGTGACCTCTTTCCTGGTTATGTCTCCTCCTTTGGGCTTCTTGGCTTTTTCCTCTCCTTGATTTATTTAACATCCCTGAGCCTTGATTTACTAAGCAATTAATAATGTAAGTATGGTATCTAACGTAATACCTGGGATCTTTTATTGATTTATTCATACTGACCTCATTCCAAAAGTGATTCGAGATGAATGAATACCTCAAATAGTAGGCGCAAATAGTAGGTGCTGAATAAATGTTAGTTTTCTTCCCCTCCTTCCTGTATCTGGATTGCTCCTAATTTTTTTGAGAGGGAAGTAGAAGCCATGGAGGTAAGATATTAGTAAGCGAAAGCTGTTCCTGTGAAAAAGCTCCACCATCTGAAATATGACACTCCTTCACAAGACCATCCTCTCCTACACAGGACATCTGGAAGGGGAAACAGAAGGCTGCACACTAACAGTAGGAACACTGGCAAGTGCCTCATCTGCTATAAAAGAGGAAGTTATAGGCAAGAGGATGTTTTCATGGCTAGAGCAGCTGTCCATCCAAGAGCTCAGCAGCCCAGAGCCAAAATATAGAGTTTTATTATGATTACATTTGAAATTTATACAGCCTTTTTACACTGCAAACAGCTAACCAAATCTTCATCATGTAGGCTGCACCGCTGATTTGTAAGATTTTACCAGAGGGGCCTTTCTGGAAGTGAATATGATGGAATGGAAATCAGCAGATGAGGGCAAAGTGTGGGCACAGTCACTAATCAGCTCAGTGACCTGGGGTGTGCCAACTCACCCCTCTGAACTCAGTTTCTCCATATGTCAAATGGGCTAATTTAAGTTCTCAATCAGCTCTAAAACCCCACAATCGCATCTTCCTAGCCATGGAAACCGGGTAACTTAAGCCTCTGACAGTACAAAGCTAAGCAAGACCTTGGATCCCCATTTCTTCATTCTCTGAATTTTAGTCTCTTAAAGATTTTTCTTCTTCATTGTATGCAAGCAAAATGTTAAAAGACTGAGCATTCTTTCTTTAAGCCCAAATCTTTTGCAATTGTGGGCTAACTCTGTCTTTACAGATATATAATTGTAAAATTCATCAAAAGCCAACCTGTCATAATAGTTCACACTATTTACAACTCAGACCTTGGCATAATTAACATTCCTTTTCCTCATCACATCATCATCCATTATAGTCATCATCTATAAATAGATGGGATAAAATTTCAAGTAAAAAATTCGATTGAATTTTAATGGTATGTAAAGTCTTCCATAAATAGAGCTAGTAACTTCAGTCAAAGAAAACTGGGTTAAGACTGTAAAAAAGGTTGTCTGTTGAAATACAAATTCATTTTTCCATTTTTGGACATCTTTTTGTACCTACTGTAGTCATGAAAATTGTATCTCACATTAGTTGTGCCAGGAAGTGTTTTTTCAAAGACAAATCGGATATCCTTCCAAAATTGCATATGATTTGCCTTAAACCGGGAAGAGACCATGATTTACCTGGTGTGCTCAGTTAGCAGCCCTCCCTAGAAGTTAAATTTGAAGCCAAATAAAAAGAAATGTCATTTATAATGAGACCACTGTAGAGAACAATCTCTTAGTACTGCCTCAGTATAGGTAGGACTTTTCATCACCCCAAATAATAAACAAACAAAAAATGACTATACACATACACATAACATAGTATATATATGACAATACTATAACCATTAAAATAAATCTAGATTTTTTTTCAAATCAGTATAAATTTATATAAATTTTATAAATATATTTTGATAAATAAAATGTATTTTCCAAATACCAATTAGATAGAGATATCAACAACAACTCTAATGATTTGGAAACATTTACTTGTTACATTATTAATGGAAAATCTGGGCCAATTCCCTTGTATTTCTCCTAATGCCAAAAGATATATAATGAGTCCATTTATAATTCAAAGCCTGGAGTCACTGCAAGTAAAACAGTTTTACTGTTAAATATTGCAAATCATTAGTGCTATCAGCATATATGCCTTTGGAGAATAGAATCACATCCTAACACAGACCAACATCCATTTTTTGCAAGCATATGAGTAAGTAAAACATGCCAAGCTAGCAGAACGCACCTAACCCTCTCAGGCAATGACTCTCCTTGTTAAAGTTCCCTTTAATAAACATGAAAAGTAACAGACAACCAAGATGCTATGACCTTGGACTTCATGTCTCATGGACCAAACGTGAGGGGCTTTTTCTTCTGAATAGAATTCCCAGGTAAGCATAACAGGGTTTTTTATGTGAATAACAGTAAAAGGAGATTTAAAATCTCTCAGTTACTGTGGAGCTCATGAACTTTGAAGATACTCAAGCAGTTCTGTAAATATCCCCAAGTCTTCCTCTTGTAGGGCAAGTTTTTTTTTTTTTTCTTAAGTCTTTATCATTACCTGTCAGCAGTCAGTGATGCATTTGATATTTGGCTTCATTCCTAGAACAAATGGAGAAGTCGTACCCAAGATGAATTATAGAGTAACTAGCAGAGCAAACTGTTTGACTGAATTTCATTTTTGAAATTTATATTTCTTTTTCTCCTTACATAATCAAAAGCTCAAGTATCTGAGGGAGCCATTTTAACAACTCTGCTCTTAAGTAATAATTAAAGCTGCTGCTACACAGAAGTTTTATATCTTTATAAATGTCAACTCAATTCTAAAGAATCTGAGCTTCTCCTCAGCAGCACTAACATCACATCCATGAAGATATAAAATTCTGAAAAGTCTTTTTCTCACTTACACATTTGTAAATCATGGGCCAACATTAAACCCCAAATCAAGTGTGTACCTTTCATTCATTCTTGTCCCAACAATTAACCGGCAGGCATCCTAGTAACAGAACTTTTACCAAATTAATTTAAATATCTGAAGTTCAATTACATTTAATTCTATAATGATATAATCCGAGAATTTATGAATAGGATTGATTCCTATCACCGAATTTTTTTTCTTTTATTTTGGCTTAAACTAACAAACATTTATTATCTCATTTTCTGAGGGTCAGGACTCCAGAGTGGCCTAGCTGGGTGGTTCTGGTTGGGGGTGCCTCATGAAATGCAGTCAAGATGTCAGCCAGGGCTGCAGTCATCCTCAGGCTTGACCGCGGCTGGAGGATTTGCTTCCAAGAAGGCTCCCTCATGTGGCTTTGTTGGGTCTAGGATCCTCACCACATGGCATTGCTTGACAGGGCACCTGGCTTCTCCCACAACAAGTAATCCAAGAAGAGTAAAAAGGAAGCCACTTTGTCTTTTAAAACCTAATCTTAGAAGTTGCATACCATCACTTCTACCAAATTTTATTGATCACACAGAGCAACCTTGGTACAATATCAGAGGGGTATCACAAGGGTGTAAATACCAGGAGGCAGGGATCCTTGGGGCTCATCTTTTACACAAAACAAAAAGATAAAACAAGAAACATTCAGAGAGATCTACTCCATCTTTGTGCTTTCCGCATTTCCTACCTCCACCTTTAGGTAACCACTTTTATTAATTCTTGCTTTATCTTTCCATTGTTCTGTTTTGAAAAATATCACAAAATATGTACAGATATTTATAGTCCCCAAAGTTAACTTACTGTACAACTTTTCTGCACCTTGTTTTCTCCAGTTAACACCATATCCTACAGAACACCTGATAGCAACATACAGAGATCTTCCTTATTCTATTTCACAGCTCATTAAACTCCATTATTTAGCTATACTGTAGTTTAAATAATGTTTTAATGGATTCATAATTTATCAATTCTCCTCCAGTTTTTGGAAATCTAAGTTGCTCATAATTTTCAAAATTATAAATAATGCCACAACGCCCATCTTTGTGTAGAAAGGTTTTTCTGAATGTAGGATTATTATCTTAGACTATCAGACTCACAGATACAGATTTCTTAAGTCAAAGGTATGAATAATTTTTATGCTCTGTTAATATATTGCTAAAGTGGTTCACAAAAGAGTACACTGCATTACATTTCCACCTACTATGTAGAGAGTGTTCATTTCCTCTGTCTTCTGGTTTGCACTGGGTAGTCTAATTCTTTTTTAATTTGTAATTTTTTTTTTGTCCTTTTTGAGAC
>NW_007731041.1:45273-46838 GCF_000696425.1 Galeopterus variegatus | reverse complement strand
GCCGCACTCTCCCGAGTGCGCCACGGGCTCGGCCCTAATTTGTAATTTTAAAAAAAATAATAGATACTAAAAGTAGTAGGTTATCTTTCTGATTCACAAAAAAATACTAAAATATGTCTGGTTCTATTAGGATTAATAAATAATGATAAATATTTTCACTTTGGGCTGAGAGGCATAAGGGAAAAAAAAGAGGTGAGGTAGAATTCATGAACTAAAGATTTATTAAGAACTTTCTGTATGCCAGATATTATACACTGGGAATATAAATATAAATAAGGTACAGTTTGCATCCTTAATGTGCAATCTTGTGAGGGGACCAATGGATAAACAGGTTGTATTAAAATGAAAAAGTTCAACAAGATAGAGCAGAGGAGAGATCCTCATGCCAGAATGTGGTAGGGCACGGGGTAGGTAGGAAGGCCTCCTGGGAAGGAAAGGAACTGCAGACAGGGCAAGCAAGGGCAGTGAAGACCTGAGGAGTTTAGGGGGACTGGTTATAAAGTGTGAAGAAGAGAATGATGGGGAATGCAGCTAGAAATAAGCCAGCTCACAGAGAGCCTGGTATGACTCAATAAGTAGTTTTGGGTTGAGCCTGGGAGTGCTAAGAGCCACTGAAGAATTTTTAGTAGAAGAATTCAGATTGATATTTTATATTAGTTACTCTAGAAGCATGGTGAAAGAGGGATTTGTGGGAACTAGCATTTATTAAGCAGCTATTATATGACAACTTCTCATATTATTGAATCCTCACAACAATCCCAGATATCATCATCTCCATTCCATAGCTGAGAAATGGCGACTAAGAGAAATTTAGTGATTTGGCAAGATTACACAGTTGGTAAAGCATAAGACTGGGATTAAAATGCTGCCTGGTATGCAGTCCCCAATTTTTCCAACTGTTTCAACATGTTGCACAAAATGCAAAGTGAAACATGAACTAGGATATGTAAAACCCAAGTTTCATGACTAATACCTAGATGCTGCTATAAATTAAAATGAAGTCATAGTATTGATGCAAGAGGGGAATCTGTAAAATGGGTCAAGGACAGGAGCATTACTATCCACACTACCCAATAAGGCAGATAACAAGGAGGAAGCCCAAAATACTTTCACTGTGGACTTTGTGTCCCGTGGCTTTTTGTTAAAGACCTTAAATGACAGTATCTGTCTTTATCAACACCATCACTATTTGAAGTGCTATTTTTCCTTTCCTGTTCACTTATTTTTTGATGTGTGTGGGGTGGGGGGAAGGTGTCTAGGGGAGAAACCATATTGGTAATCAAATGTCTCAAACTACTTTCTAAGTCATTAAGCCTGATGTGGAAGTATTAGGATTTACCAGTTGCTTTTGTACACACAAGGCATATTATATAACTGGTTAGATGCTATTAGTCACTTTCAAGGACATTTCTATCCTCTGAAAATGAAACTACTCTCTAAGCAAGTTGGTTTAAAAAAATTTGGCTTTAAGTGAGCATTACAGCTGAAACTAAGCAGAGCAAAAGCACATCTTTGCACTGTTTGTTTCTTCTCTGTCTTTATCCCCACCTCGAGGATTTAATACT
>NW_007731041.1:16797-44563 GCF_000696425.1 Galeopterus variegatus | reverse complement strand
ATGCTTTAGAAAGATAAAAAATAATTATTATAGTATATTTTCAAAGGTCAAAACATTTGCAAATCCACAAGGAATTAGAGGAAACCATCACTTTCACATGTTTCTACAAGGATACTGTAGATTATATTCTAAGACAGCAAAAAGGAAAGCCTGTGTTTCTCATCATCCCAATGCTAATAACTAAGTATAAATATGTGAACAACACAGTGTACTGCAGACATGAACAGAACTACCTAGTAGAATCTGCTACAACAATGTATCTAAAAGTGGGTTCTGGGAAACACCAGCCGCATAAGAAATCCCTTCATTGTTCCAATAAGTTTGTGAAACACTAAATATTTTATTCTCTTCATGCCGACTCCCAATACCCTCTAGCATATGAAGGATTTGATATATATTGTAAGGTAAAAGAACCTGTTTAACCTCATTTAATTCAGAGGTTTTCAAAATAATGAAAGTAGAAAAACAGATAGTTGAACTAGTGATTGAAATCCCAGCAAATTTTATAACATTTCTAGATTCAACTCCAACATAATACTTAAACCAAAAATCAAATTAAAACATGAGTTTTATATGATTTTCATTTCATATAATTTTTCACATTAAAAAATGATCATCTACTATGAGCCAGGTGTTTTGCTAGGCCATTGGTAGCAAGGAAGTTGAAACCAGTGTGTCAGTCATGATGAATTTGTAGTAAATAGCTGCCTCAAGTGTGGTGTTCAGAAATACTATGGGGCTATGGCTAGTCTCAGAAAGAAAAAGTGTTATGACTGATTTGCAATATCTGTCACAAATGCAGAATTGAAGAGTAGAGGCATATGGGCCTTGTATTTTCCATCCATGCACTAGGCATTGAGGACATATAAACAAATAAGATGTGGTTCCTGACTTCAAGGAGCTCATTTGGGGGTTGGAGGGAGGGGAGGCAAGGCATATTATCATAGAAATCCACATAATGAAATAAGAATAAGCATAGAAGGCTATCAGAAAGAGGAGGAGTGATCAGCTGGCTTCAAAGGTTAGAGGACACCTGAACTGAGTCTTGAAGGATAAGTGCGAGTTCATCAAATGTGCAGAGAGGATGGAGCCTCAAAGCTGACCCTCCAGGGCGAGGCAATATTAGTGGAGGGCATGGAAGCGTGAGGCAGCCCAGCATGCTGGCAGGGCTCTCGGTAGCTCAGCGTTGCTGGAGCACAGGGCTTATGGAGGAAACACTCACCACCTTTCCCTTGATCATATTTTCCAGGGCAACCCACTTCATCATGTGTTATTCGTTTCTTTGGGAGAGGGGAGCAGCGTTAGTGTATTTTTTCACTTTCAGTACTGTGAAGTTGTTCAGCATGGTGAAGGAATGGATGTGCTGTGTAATTGAATAGTACGGTTAGTAGATTACTATATACAGGGATACGAGAGAGAATTTTTATTCTAATTTTCAAAATGGTTCAAATGTTCTTAACTAAAACAAAGTATTTTATAATACATATGGCACTCTTTCTGCTTCTTTGTGATGATTTACTTTCATCACCGTAAGTTTCATAACTCTGAGATGTGTAATTTTAAGAAATTAAGATGAATATGAATCTACTTTATGATATATCCCAGAACTATTCTTAAAAATATAAATCACTCAAAATCACTCAAATTGACATTGGCATTCTTTTGTCTCTTTTGCAGATTGTAACTACTAAAGCTTTTCTCTGGATGGAATACTAGGTAAGTGTCTACTGTTTTTCTGACGAACGTTTCATTTTCTTATGCAGAAAGGTAAGGTAAAACTAAATGGTCAACGGTCTACGTTTGAAACTGTGTGGAGACAGTAACCAGACACAATTCATAACAGCCTTCTTTCAGAGTTGCTATCATCTCACCTCTATCCTCTAGTTACAGTTGACAACAAATGCTTGGATTCCTAGTTCTCCTGAGCTCAGTATTAACATAATTCCATTCTGTTACAAATTCTCCATCTAAAAGTTCACTCTCTGCAGTTAGCTTCTACCTCCTCAGGATGTCGGGCCTTCATTGGATCCCCAGGCATCCTGATGTAGAAACTCAGGTGACTCACAAGCAAGATATAAGTGATCATTGCCCTCATTTGGGATGTCACCCTTAAGTGTTTAATTTACAAACTTTCCAAAATTTACATTTCAATGTAAGGTCCTCAGATCCTTGGTCTGGAAATCCACCCTTTCCTTTGTTGTCTATAACAGGGGCTATAAGGATAGAGGACTTTTTGAAAAAGCCTGGGCTTCTAGGAGCAGCTTATTGAAAAAGTGTGGTCTTTAGAGTTTGACACCACTGAGTTTAAGCTTTAAGTCATCATTTACTGCCCGGGTGGATGATTTTGCAGTTTCCTTCTGGGACAGTAATATCTATCTCTCAGAGTTGTTATAAAAATTAAATGTGAACCTCAGCACAATGCCTACCAAACATACAAATGCACTTACGTAGTACATACGTCTTTTAGCACCTACGTTGTTGAACAGTATTTTTTCTAACATGCAGCCCATCTCCTGACTATAAGCTCCCTGACGGCTGGTATCCTTACTTGGCCATCTCTGCAACCCAAGTCCTGAGTGCACTGCCTGACACATATTAGGCTCTTAACACCTGCTTTGCATTAAAGGAAAAGAAGACAGTAGTTAGTGCGTCTCAAACTCTAATGTGCATATGACTCACCTGAGAATCTTACTAATATGCATATTCTGATATATAAAGTCTGGGGTACGCCCCGAGATATTGCATTTCTGACAAGCACCAGGTAGACCTCTGCTTCCAGGACCACATTTTGAGTAACTGGGTGCTAGTTTTCTTTTCTTTCCTTATTTTTCTACCATAATATTCCATCAAGTGGCAATAGTGAGCTGTTTATGAGCAGCTGTTTGAAAGCTCTTACACTGTGCCTAAACATGTCCCCTCCTGGACACAAATGCAGAGGGCAGGGGTACCCAGGATAACATCAACATGGGGATTATTTGCTGATATATTTCTATTGGAAAAATAAAAAGTCCTTAAGGAACCATTAACAGTTTGACTATATTTCTAGAGGGTAATGATACATGATAATATTCCAGTATAAGATATAAATTTATAAATCATTGAAATTTAATACCTTGTATTTCAAAAAAGTGTCATACCCTCCACTATTATGTTAACAGAATGAATATTTATAAATATGATGCACACAGCCACATTTGCAAGAGGAAGCTGTCATCCAGTTACCACACAGTGCCATCTGCTGGACAGCTGTTGATGTGCTGCAGAAAAAACGAAAAAACGCAAGATGCCCTCCAGGAGGTGTAATATGAAAATTTCTGCAGCTTTTCAATGAAATTTATACAAACTAAGGCAACTTATTACAGTACTGCACTGGCTTGTTTGGAAAGAAGGTTTTTTTAGCCTCCATTCTCTTTGTTTAGAAAAGTAGAACAGTTTTATAGACAGGTACACATTGGAGTAGAGCCAAAGGCTGAACACAGAAATCCTATGTGGCCATAGAGAACAAAGAACTGCTTCTTTCTCCCAAAGGCGAACCTGGTTTGGGGGCACCACTGGAGTTTACATGAGTCTTCATCAATAAAATATTAGTGCACACTATTTTGCGGCACCCCTCATAAACCAGAAATTGATACAACCATGTAGAAACTACAAATTCCTGATCTAGTTCCCTTCCGCACAGAGGTTCCTCTTGAACCCTGAAACTGGTCAAAATTCTTTAGCACAAATGGTAAGAAAAGAATAGTGAAAAAGACTTTATGAAAGTCTTTCTTATTGACATCTTCTAAGGAAAATGCAACTTGCTTTGTCATAGTAATGGTATTTTGAAATGGTTTAACAGTTTCCTACCTGAATTAGCACTCAGCCTATTTGCAAGAGCTGATCATTTTGGTTGTAGGTAGTCTTCAATTTTAAAAAATTAAGCAGATGTGTAGGTTTGACTGGACGTGTTAAAGAATAAAGATTAGTGCTATGAAATATCTACTTTGGGATGTTAGAAAAAATATATACATAACCAGGTCTTTTTAAGTGATTTTCCATGGAGGACCTCAGAGGGGATTACTAGCTTTCACTCAGTGACCCTCAGAGTGGCTCTAATGAGGTTTTCCTAAGATTCAGAAGTAGAAAGCATGAATAAAATATGATCAATAAAGTATCTTATAGGTACATTAGAGGAACATTAAGTGAACTGCCTTATGTCACAAAGTCCTAACAATGAAGAAAAAAAAGAAACTGGGACTCCCAGACCCTAGCTTAAAACACCTAAAGCACTTCCTCCCGTGGAATACTTCTTGGGGCCCAATTTCATAATTAATTTAAACTGAGGCACATTAATTATGTAAGCTATCCATACACTAGGCCACTCTGAATGGAGAAAATGGCTTCCTTGCTACTCATAACTGGGACGGTTTTCCTCTTAGTGAGACCAGGTGTTCTGAAAGCGCTTGCAAGGAAATAGCAGCAGCGCCAAGAGGGCTGGGAGTGTGGGCTGAGGGGAGGGATACAGATTTCTCACCCGGCTGTTTTGTGTTATCTTGTAGGATCCCTTCAGCAGCCTAGGAAAACTTAACTTTCTTCCCAATTGTCAAGCACCCCATTCCCACCCCCGAGGCCTTCATCAGCCTCAGAGGAATGATTCCCATCTATAAATTTCCATGAACTAAGCATTGCCTAAGGGTGCAGCTATACAGGGAAGGAGACTGCACCCTGGATTCCATCTCTACAAATGGCTAAGGCGGAATTACTCTTCTCTGCCTGCATCCATTACGAATGTCCAATGTGCTGCAGTTTCAGGAGAGTTGAACCTGAGTTTTGTGAGTAAACTCTTACATGCTATGATGATGCAAATTAAAACATAAAATACAGTACTAAGATTGAAACACCAAAACAAAACAAGCACTTCTAGAGTTGATTAGGAAAAGATTCTTGATGGCAATATGGCATCGGGTTAGGTTCAGAGGACAAAGAATTGTTTCTTTCTCCCAAAGGCAAACCTGGTTTTTGGGGCACCACTGGAGTTTACATGAGTCTTCATCAATAAAATATTAGTGCACACTATTTTGCGGCACCCCTCATAAGCCAGAAATTGATACAACCATGTAGAAACTACAAATTCCTGATCTAGTTCACTTCTGCACAGAGGTTCCTCTTGAACCCTGAAACTGGTCAAAATTCTTTAGCACAAATGGCAAGAAAAGAATTAGTGCAAAAGACTTTATGAAAGTCTTTCTTAATTGACATCTTCTAAGGAAAATGCAACTTGCTTTGTCATAGTAATGGTATTTTGAAATGATTTAACAATTTCCTACCTGAATTAGCACTCAGCCTATTTGCAAGAGCTGATCATTTTGGTTTTAGGTAGTCTTCAATTTTAAAAAGTTAAGCAGATGTGTAGGTTTGACTGGATGTGTTAAAGAATAAAGATTAGTGCTATGAATATCTACTTTGGGATGTTAGAAAAAATATATACATAACCAGGTCTTTTTAAGTGATTTTCCATGGAGGATTAGGTTAGGCTAAGTTCAGAAAAAGAACGTTCTTTTATTTTATATGCTGAAGTGTAAAAAACCAAAATATGACTTTACTCACTTGAACTAAGTGAAAGTAGAGTTGACTTAAACTTTATTTTTCTTATCCCATTTCCAGCCAAATTAAATTACTTGCGGTTCCCTTAAGTGTACCCGCAATTTTGAGCCCCCTGCAATTGTTCCTGCATTTTATTCATTCATTCATGTGTATATGCATTAAACGAACATTTATTAAGGCCTACTATATATCATGCTAAGAATGTAGCAGTGTATGAGATAAACAGGTTCAAAGAATAGCCAAGAGGCCGGAAAGGGCACCGGTGGGAGTTAGAATGGTAGGAAAGGAGGAGAGAAAACGCAATGGGAATATTGTACAGGGCAGTGCTCCTCAAGCTGGTTGTCTGTTTTTCCTGATCCACTGCAGATCGACAACTTAATAAAATGTAGTCAAGATGTGATGGCAATATCTACTGCTAGAAAATCAAAGAATAGCCAAGAGGCCGGAAAGGGCACCGGTGGGAGTTAGAATGGTAGGAAAGGAGGCGAGAAGACGCAATGGGAATATTGTACAGGGCAGTGCTCCTCAAGCTGATTGTCTGTTTTTCCTGATCCACTGCAGATCGACAACTTAAAAAAATGTAGTCAAGATGTGATGGCAATATCTACTGCTAGAAAGGCTTCTTAACTTGTCTCCTCACAGACCTGTAACAGTTCTCAGATCAACAGGGACCCAGGGATCACACCTAGCAGCACTGAGGAGGGGTCCAGTAAGCCAGGGTGCATACTTTGAAATTTATTCTGAGGGAGCTGCACCACCACTAGAAAGATTTGAACAGAGAGACCACAGTTCCTTTGGACTGAAATGCCCTTCCCTCTCCACCTCTTGGCAAGATCTCACTCAATTACAGGAACCGTATCCACCATGGACAGAGACTATCTCCAGCCATCATGTTCATGTGTACCAACCTGATCCCATGGCTTCTCCTCCACGCCAATCAAAAGTAATCACTTTCAATGAATTTTTTCTTTCTTTTTGTATACTCTTCATGTCATTTATCTACACTGTATTATCATTTCTGAGTACATGCCCCCATCTCTCCAAACAGTCTGTAAACTGCTAGATATCAGAGACTGTTTTATAAATCTTTATCCTTATTATGTTAACTTGACACTCAATAAATGTTCTTGAATTGAGCTCAACACTAGATCTACAAAGATAACTTAACAATATGATCCGACTATATAAATCAACTTTTTAAAGGCCTGCTTGGAAAATGCTGACCTTTATCAAGCTCCCTGCTACTCCACAAATGAAATCCAAAAAATTATTGCTGCTTCAAAAACTTCCGTAGTTTTAATCTCTTATTTATGGCATATTTCATGAAATACATGATGGTCCACTGGCTGGAACTGTTAACCATCTTAGTGTTATATAGATCTCTTTTCTAATGAAATATGTTGTAATGCAATTTGACTGGTAGAGATGAAGAATATAAATGCTCCCTCAAAAAGTCAGTAACCAAGAAACAGCACTGTCTGTGTATGTCCCGGACCTATAGTTAATTTTCAAATCAGAAGTAATGATCTGCTATGCTAAATGAGTGAGAGAATAATTAAACATCTGGATTAGGGAACTATAAGATAAAAACCCAGCAGCAAGTTGAAAATTTGGCTTTCAATATTTTAGCTCAAAGAAGCATGGCAAGAAGATTAATGCTCTAAAATCCAATAAGAAAACGTTCATGCTGATCCTCTTTATTTTTACTATCAGAAACAGAGTTGACTACATTCTTGAGTGTTTATGTCTTTGGATTAAATCAAGATTTACTGTAATAGAATTCCTGATTTAAAAAAAATAATAATTCCTAATCATAAAATGTTATTCTTTTTCTCAAAATTATAACTTTGTCCTTTACAAAAAGAGGAAAATATCTTAAGAGTNTTATTCTTTTTCTCAAAATTATAACTTTGTCCTTTACAAAAAGAGGAAAATATCTTAAGAGTAGAAAGATAGTAAGATGGACTTCTTCAATACAACAACAAATCTTTGCTGTTGCTTTTTCACATGGATAGAAACATGTTCATTTCTAGCTGCAAAAGGACCTCCTTAATTTGATACATGTAGTTTTAAAAGGTCAGCCACACATTCTATTCACTACTATATCCATCCATCCATCCATCCGTCCATCCATCCATCCATCCATCCATCCATCCATCCATCCATCCACCCATATTATCTCCTCTCTCTCCTTTTATAATCTTCAGAGTAAAACAAATAATCTTTTCTTCCCCACAATTGCAAATTTTAAAGCAAAACACTCCACATACTTATGTGCTTATCTTTCTGTATTCCTGGATGATCATCTTTCTTCAGGACTTTTCCTATTTCTGCCTTTTCCTAAACCCCTTTACTCCTTTCCCTAAATTTAATCTTTTCCTCTATACATAACTCTCCATTTCTTTCTGTCAACCCACAGAAAGAAATTTAAATTAATCTCATAACTTTTCTTCAGGGTTCTGTATAAAGCAAGAAGAGAAAAAAGAACTAAAGCTTCTTTTGCTTGGTCTTCTCTCTGGACCCCCTCCTGGGTCTAAAACTTTCACAGTTGTCCCCAACGTGGTGGCTTTTGTGCCAGCACTTTGCCCAAATAAAAACAGATGAAATAACCTACAATAACATGAAAAAACCAAAAGGCATAAGAGAAAGACTTCTCTCCTAAATGATTTTAAAAAGAAACAGCAGTTATTTATATTGTTCATTAAAAAAACCCAGGACCAAAACTTGACCTTCATGGACAGAAACCGGTGACCCTTGACTGAAATAGTTCAATACCAGAAAAGCTTCAAACTGAATTAGTACCATTGTTTTCCCTTCAAATTAAAAAATATAAAGTGTAAGCATTTAGAGATTATATCCAGGCAGGGTTGGGGTAGGAAAAGGGTAGACAAGGGGCTCACAGGAGCTTTCAAATGTACTTATTGTGATTGTTTCTTAAACTGATTGGTGGATACTCAACATTATATTATTCTTTACACCTTGCACACATTACAATTATCTTGTCTACATCCAATATACAATAAAACAAAATTATTAAAGCCCATCCTTTGAAAAGAATTGTGATTGATAACGTTATCTGTTTAGAAAATGGCTGAAAAAAACACCCATTTCCCATATGCACTTTTAATTAAAAATAAATCTACCAGAAAGCCACATGTGGTTTCAAAGAACTTTAATCATGATAATGATACTTTACAGCTTTTTATGTGGTTGTGAGATAGTGACTGTAGAAGCACTGGGCACATTGCTTCATACACAACAGTGAATGCCCTTGAAGTCAGATACAGATCGTTGGACAGGAAACAAAAATCTTCTGTGGGAACACATGCAGAAAAGAGTTTGGTATTAAACAACACTAAATTTCCAATTCCATACAAAGGGAAAATATGATACTTTATTCTAATGTAAATATAGGAACAGAAATTGGGAAGTAATTACTGGTAAGAGATAACAAAGGGTAGGTATCACATAATTATCTCCACATATGAGCTACAGAAGGAAAACTGCTTAAAAATCCAACATGTGGTTCACATAATTTAAGTAAAGGAAACTATGATAAAATATGGAACTAATTAAAATTTTACATTAAACATACCTTATCAGAAGACCGGGGGGGGAAATGCATGCTGTTGATCAGAAGACCAGGGAGTGACAAGGGCAAAAATTTGTACTACCTTATCAGAAGACCAGGGGGGGAAATGCATGCTGTTGATCAGAAGACCAGGGAGTGACAAGGGCAAAAATTTGTACTGGTAAACAGTGAAGTAGCAGAAGCCACCACTGAGACAAAGGAGGGGGAAATAGTTCCTTTTAGAAATATTATCTAAGTGAGATAAATGACTGAGGAGAGGACTCACTGAGGCATCTCTTGGCAAGCATTTTATATATCACTGCAGCTAAAGCTCCGGAGCCCATATCCTGTTAGAATCGTACTATCTTCTGTACACCTTGCATAAGGATAACTTTGCAAATAAGTGGTACATTGTGACCCCTCTCAAAACTGAAATGTAGATGTTATCCTGTCTGTATGGATGAGGAAATCATAGAAGCGTGAAGTTAGAAAAGTTACCCAAAGACACAAAGTTATAGCAGTGATTAAAATCCAGGTATGTTTGACTCCTAGGACTATAATTTTTCTACCATGCAACTTCAAGAAATAGAAAAGTCTACAAAATACACTTGGGATGGAGGGAAGAGAGGGCAGTCCTCTGCACCCCTCCCAAAATGGTGAAACGAAAGAACACAGAAACTAAACACATTTTATTGTTCCTATTGAATCCTTACTGAGGCAGTTATTAGGAAAACCTGAAAGCTAAAATCATCTTTTGAAGCAGATAGGTCAAGTTAATATTAAGAATACATGATGTTCTGGGTTTGATTGACACACTTAACATAAATAAATCACCAGGAGTGGTTGTAATACACCTTAGAGTCTCAAGGAACTTGAGAATGAAACAGTGAAACATGGGGCCAAAATGTGCCACTTGTCATGTACAAAGTTATCCTTATGCAAGGAGTCTGGAAGATAGCATGATTCTAATACAGAATATGGACTCCAGAGGTCTAGATCAGTAGCTTTACCTTTTACGCATGGCTGGCAACAGGCTATACAAGTACAATGCTTGAAAAACACATTCGAAACTCTGCTTCGCTCATACAACTTTATCTAGTGTATGAGTATTGCAGTTATTTATGTACATATCTTATTACCCCTAACTAGACTTTAGCTGTCTAACGAGGGCTATTGTTATTCCTCTTGTATTCCCTGACAGCCTGGCATACTGACCTGTACGTAATAGGTACTCAATATTTCTTGAATTGAATCAACCCCTGACCACTTGTAAGTATGCGCCACTGATGGGCAGAAAGGCAACTGTGGTTTCTGTGGGGGGAATACTGCTTCACTGATCTACTAGAATCCTTTAAGAGGTTGAAATCGGTTTGTGGCCAGGAGGAATGTGTGAATACACCTTTTCAAATGAATTGCATGGTGATTGGGAAAATGTTTTGTCAAGGGAAGAGAATGGGTTCCAAGTTATAAATAAGAAGGAAGGATATGTGTATAATTTCCTTAAATGAAAAAGAGTCAACAAGGTCTCTGTGGCACCTGAACTTAATTGACATTAAAAAAAAAATCACCTGGCCGATGAAGCCATAAAGTATTCCAGACTGCAGATAAGAGTGTCAAGCTAATGAGCATAAATGGCAAACAGTTGAGTGAAGTGAAAAGTGACATATGTATGTTATTGAAGACAAGGACATGCCAATGATTAAGATACAAAAGCACCATATAAGATGACAGATTCTGAGCCATTACTAACAATTTAGGGAAGCCATGAAGGGGCTTAAGCTCAGGCACTTTCTAAACACATAGGCCAAAAACTTCCAAGTATCATCAAACAGGTTTGGAAGAACAAACAGTATTATTTTCCCTTTGCACCAAATCTAGATTCTGTACTGTGACTGATGACAAACACACAGAATAAGAAAGGATCCAGAGAGACACTTCTAAAGTGGGCTCCTCAACCTCTAAACTATTGACAGTATGGGTCTGTTACTTCTTTGTGGTTGAGGGCTGTCTGGCGCATCACAGAATGTTTAGCGTCGTCCCTGACCTCTACCCACTGCATGCCAGTAGTGCCCACCCAGTTGTGACAACCAACAATATCTCCAGACATTGCCAAATGTCCTCTGGGGAGCAAAAGTGGCTTGTCTGATGAACCACTATTTTAAAATGATTAAGACAGTTTGCAGCTGGTGATAGAATCTGATAAGTATAGGACAAAAATAAACATTCCATGAGAGAGTTGGTGCAAATAAGCATAAATGTGCCAAATTTCAGGACTATTGGTATAGCTGAAGGGAGGGACTTTTAAGGCCAAAATCAGAGGTGTTACTAAACAGAACGCAAATTTGTGAATTTAATTTCATCTCAAGAAGGGGTCAAAGTTGAAAAAATATAGGTTGAAGAAATGTTTGGCAAAGTCATGTGTGACAGACCCCCAATTTTTTTATGGATCTCTTGGTGCAAAGAAACAACAGTATCAGTGTCATTTCATATTATAGTGTAAAAGTTTAAAATGTTAGGCTGAAGTTAGTTGTATTCTTCAGTTCTAATTCTAATTTTAAAATGTTATTTCTATTGGTTCTGGGTTTCTCCAAGTGCACCTAGTCTAGCTGCAGAAATTATTCTTGGGCCGGCCCGGTGGCGCACTGGAGAAGTGCGCCACTTGGGAACGTGGCGGCACTCCCGCCGAGGGTTCAGACCCCATGTGGAGACCGGTTCCCGCTCACTGGCTGAGCGCGATGTGGGCACAACACCAAGGGTTGCGATCCCGTTGCCGGTCCCCGGTACAGGCGCAACACCGAGGGTTGCGATCCCGTTACCGGTCAGTAAAAAAGACAAAAAGGAAAAAAAAAAAAGAAATTATTCTTATGTGAAGTTGGCCAAAGTTGGGCATGAGTATGGAGATGAAAAAGAGATAGAGATTGGGTTTTGGTACAACAGGATTATTGGTAACAAGTGCTATAAGACTGGAAAGACGGTGCATAACCAACAGGATGTAAACTGTTCATGAATGCTAGAATTTACAGTCATGGCCTTTGCATGTTACCACTCCATAAAGAGCCACTCCATTTCCAAAGGCTATACTTTGGTCTCCCTACCACTGTTGCTTTATGGCCTTGTCTCACTGTGCTGAACTGCTGCGTTTTCCTAGGAACCTTAACACATCTTGTGCAGTAGTTGAGAATGCGGGATTTGCATTCAAAGCCTGATGTTAACATTTATAGTCTGGGTGACCTTGACAATAACACAAAATCCTTCTGAGTCTCATTTTTTTTCATGTGTAAGATGAAAGTATTAATGACCAATCCCTCAGTACTGACATGAGGATTAAACAAAGTAAAAGGTAGCAAAGCTGCTACTGGGATTGTTGGTTGGGAAGGGAATTTCCTGATCCTTTTGCTAAGGCATAGAGTCTGGAGTGCAGACTGTTGAAGGATTATGCAGTGTTGCAGTTTTCTTGCCTGTTTCTCCTGCTTTTCTTTCTTTTTTTTTTTCCTTTTTGTCTTTTTTTTTTCGTGACCGGCAACGGATCGCAACCCTCAGTGTCGCGCCCGCACCGGACCGGGATTGGCAACAGGATCACAACCCTCGGTGCCACACCCGCACCTCGCTCAGCCAGTGAGCGGCCGGTCTGTATGTGGGATCTGAACCCTCGGNTCGGTGCCACACCTGCACCTCGCTCAGCCAGTGAGCGGCCGGTCTGTATGTGGGATCTGAACCCTCGGCGGGAGCACCGCCGCGCTCCCAAGCAGCGCACTGTAGCAATGCGCCACCGGGCCGGCCCTCTCCTGCTTTTCAAATAAGACCACCTTATGAAAATTTGTGACAATTGTTTTAGAACACTTTCTATTTTTCTCCTAGTTAACACACAAGTATAAGAGCTACATCTCACTGGCATTCACCCAGACATGGGGGAAAAGCACAAACACAAAGAAACCTGATAACATCTCTACCAGTGCTTAAGAAAGAAGATCTAGTGTCAGACTACCTAGGTCCCAATTCCAGTACTGCTACTTATAACTTGTGTGGCCAGTTTGTGCCTCAGTTTCCTCATCTGTAAAACTGGATAATAATATTACCTACCTCATAGGGATGTTATAAGGATTTAAAAGAATTAATACCTATGAAGTACTCAAAAGTACCTGGTACATAGTGAGAACTCAATAAATGCTGGTATTATCATCATCATCATTTGTTCAAGATCACATTATGTCAAGAGTCAGAAACTGATGGGCAGGTTGCCACCACCCCTATCCTAAAGGGTAAAGACTGCAGACCTAACCTGATTTATTTTATCTCTTCTGATAACATTCCCCTCATTTCCATATTATGCCAAGTAGGGGTTTTGTTGAGAGAGACTTGAAATTAAAACAAGACTAAGCAAGGTACTAGGGTAAGGAGTTTTTCTTGACCTATATAAGGTGATACAAAGTTTAACATCTTAGCCTAGTGGTAGACCCAAGTACTCCATCAGCTGTCTCTAGCTTTCTTATCTGGCACCACCAGTACAATATGATCTTCTTAGGTATGGTCAGACTTCTGTTTGTCTTCTTTTAATATATTCCATATTGTGCATAATTATCATATTTTCAAGCTACCCAGCACTTTCACACACCCTCACCATGTCTGGAAAATGTGCAGTCTCATTGACCTGGCTTCATCAGGACAGAATCCAGAAAACTCAAGTGCCCAGACTCCCTTGCAGCTAGGATGCAGGCGCTGGACTAGGTTTTGCCAGTCAGTCATGTGCTCCTGAATCTTTGGTTTGGAAATAAGCAATCTGAGATGACAAACTTTAGAGGGAGTCCATTTTGCTGGCATTTGTGGCAGCAGAGGAATCCAGGTATCAAGGGCAGCCAGTGAAGGGGTTTCTTCCAGTGTCCATGGGGCAACAGCAGCAGTTTCCAGTTCTGATGCATGGTTTTCATCAGGCCAGTTCTGGTGCATGGTTCTCAGATTGTTCCTATAAGTTTGGACAATTGTTCTTACATGCTTAGACTCCAGCCCTCTCCACAATTCGGTAAGCCACCCAATATCCTTATAACCAAATCCTTTTCCAGTTAATCAGCTAAAGTTTGTCTGCATTTCTTTCAGCTAAAAATCTTGACTAATATAACCCAGGAAGCCAGAGAGCTGCATCTACTAGTAAAAGGTGTACAAAACCAACCAGTACCAGCAATACAGACAAAACACATGGCACTTAAAAATGATAGTTGCTATAATTATGTCTACACTAAAAGTGTGAATTTCTTCTCTAAATTTTTCAATAAATATTGCTTCTATAGAGAAGAAAAGGCTTTAGGTCTTTACAGTTGACAATAATGTTTTGTCATTGTAATGTCATTTACCTTATCATTGATTTTTCCAGTTAACTATGCTATGAAATAAACTACCCCAAAACTTAGTGACTCAAAACAAAAATGATTTTATTATGGTCACATATACAGTTGATCAGGAAATAGTGCATAGTAGAAATGTCTGCTTTCTGTTCCAACATCTGGGACCTCAGCTGGGAAAAAAGTGAAGAGTTGGAATCATCTGATGATCCCTTCTTACTTGATCATCTCTGTTGCCTGGGCTGATATGACTCAAAGACTAGGACTACTGAATAGAGCACATATAGGTAGCCTTTCTATGTAACTTGGCTTTCTCACAGTATGGTGGCCTCACAGTAATCAGACTTGTCACTTGGCAGCTCCAGCCCCAAGTATTCCAGAGAACAATGGGGAAGGTGCATTGCCTTTTATGACCTATCTTGGAAGCTACACAGTGATAACTCCAGCATACTCTGTTGGTCAAAGCAGTTACAAGCCTGCCCAGATACAAGAGGAGAATAATTAGATTTCACCTCCTGCTGGTCAAGTGGCAAAGTCACATTGTAGAAGAGGACATAAGATGAGAGATATTGTTGCATCCACCTTTGGAAAATAATATCTGCCACAGAGATGCTGGCAAATGGATTTGGAATCCAAGTGCTAATCCTAAAAATGTCCAGGAGTCATAGTCCGAAGTTTAGATGGCTGGAGCTCTTTGAGACTTGATAGTATCATAATGTTCTGCATCTGGTATAGATCACAAAAGGATATGCTGAATTCTCAATTTTGCTTTCCATTTTTATTCATCAGTATATGATTTGATTATACAACACCCATCTAGAAGAATCTGGTGATTCTGTATCATAATGTTCTGCATCTGGTATAGATCACAAAAGGATATGCTGAATTCTCAATTTTGCTTTCCATTTTTTATTCATCAGTATATGATTTGATTATACAACACCCATCTAGAAGAATCTGGTGATTCTTATATTCTGAATACTGAGATCTCTCAGTTGGAGTCCAAATAAATATGTAGCTCATATTTTCTTCCAGCTTATCATAAGTCCCTGGTGCTGTGATTCCTCTACAAAATAGTTAAAGGTGTCTTCAAAAATTGTGTTTGCTTTCAAAGCACTATCATGAATATAAAATCCTATTGATAAAAGTATTCTTATGATACTCATGTATTTCTTCTAGTTTTATAGATGGAAGATGGTGTTGATAATGGCATGATAATTTATATCATACTCACTGAGCAGATCACTGCAGCTGAGTTTTTCATTGAAAAAGTAAATTACTTTCTCTACATTTTAACACCACTGCCAAAAGATGCACTGAAATCTTTCCTGACTCCCTCCTAGGCAAAAATAGGTTTTGCTACAAAGTGTCTCTTAAAATTCTTGAAGGACATTTCTCTTCAATTTCTGATGTTTCAAGATACAGGCTCATCAGTTATTCTTTTGGTAAATTTAAAAGCTTTGACTGTCTGATTGCAAAGGTAACACCTGAGAGCTATTACTTTTAAAGTACCAATCCTTTCCAGAAGAAAATATATCCAGCATCTTTTTTTAATGGAAGGTACATTTGTTCCTCAAGGCTAGGGCTTGGGTCTTATCCCTTGATTCTTTGCCCAGTATATTTACATAGTGGTTGCTCAAGAAATGTCTGTTGGCAAGAATCTTATGATTACATGTTGTTTCATGTACCACAATGGCTAGGGTTTTAGATTTTTAAACTTCTGGTGGCTTATGTTCTGTGAGATGGTCATTATATTCATATTCTAAGGCATCTTACATTTCATGCTTACATACCTTATCTGTGTGCTACAAAAGTCAAACCTATCAGAACTGGTAATAAGATATATGAAGGTAGGAACCACATATATATTTTATATTTCCTGCACCTAGCACAGTGCTTCATAGAGTAGATATTCAATAAATATTTGTAAAAGGATGCAATGATTGATTGAATAAATAAAAGACTGATAAAATATTATTCTTAGGTCATCTTGTCTTATTTATTCATTATCTCATACAAAAATGGGACCTCAGATTCTTTAGGCAATAACTGGTTCACATCCTGCACTGCCATCATCAGAAAGGATTTAATTTCCACCATCAAAATATGTAAATTTGACCTAGGTTTTCAGAAATGCTTCTTTTTTTTTTTTTTCCTTTTTGTCTTTTTTCGTGACCGGCAACGGATCACAACCCTCAGTGTCGCGCCCGTACCGGACCGGGACCGGCAACGGGATCGCAACCCTCGGTGTCGCTCCCACACCTCGCTCAGCCAGTGAGTGGCCGGTCTGTATGTGGGATCCGAACCCTCGGCGGGAGTGCCACCGCGCTTCCCAAGCGGCGCACTGTAGCAGTGCGCCACCAGGCCGGCCCTCAGAAATGCTTCTTGATTGTACTGAACAACTGGATATCCTGCACTGATGTTCCCTGTTAAATGAAAAGGAAGTGATCTAAATGTAGCTATACAGCTGCAAAATCCCGTCTTCATGCAAGCTCCTCTGTGATTGCTCGGGCTCACCCATTCCACAGGCTGCTTCACAAACATTACACATCCACCATAAAAATAAAACCCTGGCATCTTTGCTACTTAGTCAGTAATTAAATTCCATGCACATCCAGAATTTTACTTGTTTGTAAGTTTTAATAATGAGCTTGCCTTAAAGGCTGTTGAAAAGTGGTGGAAGACTTCATTGCTTAACACAAAGTCTGCCAATTATTCCTTAACTTTGCAGTTTTACCAGGATCAATCATCCGTCATATTGTGGTGCTTTAACTGGTTACAAATTGAACAGGAAGAGTAATAAGAAAAGAAAACTAATTTTCCTAGACTACCCTAATCCTGCCAAGCATAAAAATGCACTTAACTCAGAAAACTGCTGAGAGATTAATATAGAATTTGTGTGCTACTAAAGATATCATTACAGCTGCTAAGTTCTTGGAATATAGCCTCTGCAAAAGTGAAGGGAAATATCTTACTCAAAAATAGTGGTGCAATAAAATTTATATATTTATTCCCTACTAATGTAAAAAGGATTTTATGACTATAACTTCATTTAAAGTCACATATGCAAATCTCCAGTGTATCAGTGAAAAAAGATTTCAACTGTTAAGCACTTTAAATTGTTGTATTAGCTAATAGGAGAAGTATGAGCACTTAAAAAAAATCTGCAAGAGTGATAATGAGGATCAAACTGGGATAAAAATTAGGAGATGTAACAGCTTAAAGAAAAACATTCTAGTCAAGTTAGGAATAACATTAAAGGTAAGGAACTTGAATTTTATTTCAAGAATAATTCTTTATCATTGTCATAGTTGTCATGATTATCATAATCATCATCATCACAGCTATCCTTTAACAAATGCTTACTCTAATTCAAGCACTTTATACACATCTGCTACTTTAATCCTCGAAACAACTCCATGAGTTTAGGTTCTATTATTACCTGTGGGTTACTTGTGAAAAAACTGAGGCTAAAAAGATTAACTAGCACAAACTATTTGCCTAAACCTAGCAAGTGATAGGGTCAAGCCCCAGACAGTCTGATTCCATATCTCATAATTATTATCTGTCTAGATATTTCTGACAATAGGTCTGATGGACATAGTAGCTTCAGACACAGCAAAGCTATCGAGTAGCTCATGAGCCACAGGAATCTTTACTAGTTATGTGACTAGTTTCAGGTAACTGAAACTTCTGTCTAAGGTCCTCAAATTCCTTAAGTAAGTGGCAGAGCTAGGACAGAGATTCACAACTGAGGCACCAACTGCTAGGCAGCAACCTGGATGGAGAGGTGAGGTCACAATGACTGTGGACACCACTAATGTGGGCATTTGGTGGCGAAGTTCAGTCACAGAGGTGGAAATGAGTGGGACAATTCCAGGAAAGGAAAAACTGTTCCATGTTTTGCATAATATCCCAAATGTTCCATCAGATATTCAGGTATCAGATAAACCCTTTTTATGAAGTTCAGTCACAGAGGTGGAAATGAGTGGGACAATTCCAGGAAAGGAAAAACTGTTCTATGTTTTGCATAATATCCCAAATGTTCCATCAGATATTCAGGTATCAGATAAACCCTTTTTATAATTATCTGAGCATACACATTAACTCCTTTTTAAAATGTAAACCCAAAGTATTTTTTTGTTTTTGGCTATTTTAATATTTTTCCAGGAATGCAGCTTCAATATATGTGTAGGTGTGTGTGACTGTATTTGTTGGTTCCTGTTGCTTTTAATAGAATACCTGAAACTGGGTGATTTATAAAGAAATGAGATTTATTTCTTACAGTTTTGGAGGCTGGGAAGTCCAAGGTCTAGGGAACACATCCGGTGAGGGACTTCTCCTGGGTTGGAACTCTCTGCAGAGCCCCATGGCAACTGAGATGTCACATGGTGAGAATGGCTTGAGCAAGACTGCTAATCTGCTCACTTGCTCTCCTTATAAAGCCATCAGAACCACACCCACGACCACCCATTAAACCATCAACCCGTTACTCCATGAATGGATCAACCCATTTGCTAGGGCACAGTCCTCACAATCTAATCACCTTAAAGACCCCACCTTTCAAATACCATAATTGGACTTCCCACCATTTTAACATTGTGACAATGGATATTAAATTTCTAATACATGAACTTTTAGGGCACACATTTAACCCATAGTAGTGACTCTGTGTTTATGAGTAATCTTGCTTCATTCTGAACTTTACCAATGATGGTTCACCATCTGAGAAAAATCATATCTTTGATATAAGGTCAGTAGTAGAAAAGAAATAAAGAAGGGAAGAGGAATATGGGCTTTGCAATTTTAGAGTTGTCCAGGGAAGGCCTTACTGAGAAGGTAGCATTTGAGCAGCAGTTCATAGGCGGTGAGAATATACGTAATAGAGATTCAAGAACAGATGGTGAACGACTTATAGAATCAGAAGCGATATGGATACTGATTTGAGGGGGGCACTGAGGTGTGGGTAACTAGAGGGAGGGAGAGAAAGAAGCAGCATAATGCGTTGCACATTATGCAGTGTTTACAATTCCTAGCTACATGTGAAATGTATAAAATATGCCCAT
Organism: Galeopterus variegatus; assembly: GCF_000696425.1. Lineage (NCBI taxonomy): Eukaryota > Metazoa > Chordata > Mammalia > Dermoptera > Cynocephalidae > Galeopterus > Galeopterus variegatus. Next base: position 25,010 of record NW_007731041.1, on the reverse strand, counting down.
GAATGACAAACACCAAGTTTAAGTCAGTGCCTGTCTTTGGGAGGAACGGAGGGCAGGAAGGAGGTAAAGTGTAATACAGGAAAGTGTTCGCAGGTGGATTTACTGTCTTTGTTATTTTCTTTCTTAAAGATAGGTGATTGCTATGTTAATCTCTATTTCTATTATGCCTATTATGTCTGAAATAGTTCACACAAAAGAAGAAAATTGTGAAAGTATAGGCTAAGAATAATTAAAATACTTATATATAATTACCGTTTACTATGTACCAGGCGCTAAGTGCTACATGTGAACTACCTCAATTAATCCACACAATAACCCCGTAGAAAGGGGTATTATTGTTATCTTTCATTCATAGGTAAAAAACTAAATGAGGCCAGAGAGTAGGTAATTGGAACAAGGCCACACAGCTAGCAAACCGATCCACACGGCCTCCAAACCAAGGCAGCAAGTCTCTAAAGACTGCACGTGAAACCACTCTGAACTGCACTCAAAATTGCCTCTCCAAAAATAAAAGATAAAAGCTTGAGCTGGAGGATACTGAACAGTGAAGAACGACAGACAAAGATAGCAACAGAGTGAAGAGCCACTGTCCAGGCACAATGGATTGAATGGCAACTAGTCATAAGATTCATTCATTCATTTTTTGCATGAGTCAACTTCCAGTGCATATTTCTTGACGCTTCTGTGCCAGACTCTACACTAGGTGCAGCAATATAGGAGTGGCTATGGCATAGTTTACAGGCTATTGGAATACAGCATGATTAGTGCTGTGATAAAGGTATGCATGGAGGGTATGGGAGCCTGTGGGAGGCTTATCTAAGCCCTGGACTTCAGAGCCAACTTCAGGGTAAGGAAAAGTGAAATGAATTAGGCAGGGGTTGAGGTGTCTATTAACAGTAGGCAGAGATCACAGTGTTCATACCAAGGCCCACTTGAAGAAATGCAAGTGGTTAATATGATGGGGGAGAGAGAGGGGAAAGAGAGTAGCTAGATGGTGAAACACAGAGCCTAGGTAATTTGGACAAGGCCACACAGCTTGAAGTAAAGCAGAGGTCAGCTTGTGACAGCCAGGAGCAGAATGGTCAGCCATGCAAAGGAGTGTAGGAGCTAAGGACAGATATAATTAAGACAGAATTTAGGGAACAGATGGAGCCTGGGAACCTCACATTTTCTAGCATTGTGGGTGGTAAGATCATCTGCTAAGAGACAGGGAGGTGGGGTAGGTGAAAGCTTTAGGATATAGAAGGTTAGAAATAGCCATCTTAACTAAATTGACAGGAACTTAACAGGGGACTTAAAAGAAATACATCATGACAAAACTGAGGACGTAGTGGAGGTCATGTGCCTTGTCTTTGAGCTCATCAGTCAGCACTCACTGGGTCAAAATCAAGGTTGGGAGATCTTTATCCACTCTCAACATTTGGAAAGGGGAGCAGAGAGATGCAGAAACAACCAGGGAATGAAGACAATCAGGGTGGGTGTGATGAACTCTTATGATTAATTTTTAAATTATTTATAGGGATTCAATGGCTAGTACTAAGGAACACAGACAATATTGCTTCCAACTCTAAGATTTTACAATGTTATTGGAATAGAGCAAAGGCACAGGAAGAAAACACCAGCCATGGAAAATAAATAGTGAGAGCATGACAGAATATGTAGAGCCAACTAATATCTGCAGAGCCAACCTGCTTCCAACTCTAAGATTTTATAATGTTATTGGAATAGAGCAAAGGCACAGGAAGAAAACACCAGCCACGGAAAATAAATAGTGAGAGCATGACAGAATATGTAGAGCCAACTAATATCTGCAGAGCCAACTAATATCAGCCAAAGATCAGCCAAATGAATCCCAAAAGACCATTGCACTGATTAACTGGCCTGTACAACTACATATGCAAGCCCTTAAAAATTAAATATACTTATGTTAATGTTTCTTACAGTGCATTTAATATGTGTTCTTTACACAAACATTTCCAAGTAAGTGGTGAAGGGGATGAAGAAAACACCTCTAGTTCTCACCAGTGGGCTGACATTAGAAGTTAGGTTCTCAAGCAGAATTTCTGTTACTCTTCTGTTCTTCTGCTTTCTGTCAAATAACAGGTGTCTCATTTAAGTGGGAAAGGGAGGACTAAAGGGAATTTTCACTTTTTTTCCTTTTTAATTATTAATTCCTACAGATATTGCTCCAAATGGACCACCCGATGAATGGAAAATAGAGTTGTTTTAAAGAAAAAGATCACAGTGGATGGAAGCACTACAGAAAAAGGAGAAGGAGAAGCAGCTTCTGTGTATGGTGGGGAAAGGAGGGGTGGCAGTGTGAAACTTCCTTTTTTTCTGGACACCAATACCAGAGGTCAATTTTAAGCCTTAGTCCGTAAAGATGTGATCTGGGCTTCAGAAGGGAAGTAAAGGGTAAAAGGCTTAAAGCATAGCTGGAGAAGCTGAAGCTGCTAATTGGCTCTAATGATCTGAATGCAAATTAATAAATCTCTGTGCTAAAAATTACATGCATATATAATTGTGACTTTCATAACTTAAGAGCTCCATTTAACCCATTATTCACACTTTTTCCTTCTTGAGACCTGGTAGGGACAGAGAGCTTTTTCTTTCTTTTTTTTACTACCTTGCCTTCCTCACCCATCACATGCACCACTGAGCTTTACAGCCTTTCAAGGTCTTGTTAGAATAATCCAAGGGTTGCAGAAATGAAACTCCATGGACTCTATTACAAAGGAGGGGAAAAAAAAGTCAAACACAAAACTATGGAAGGCTGAGCAGCTTGAAAATTTGCAGCACAATTATCTACTCAAGAACCTTTGGCCCAGCAAGAAGAAAACCTTAAAACTGCAATGTGTGGCCATGGGCTGTCAGAAACAAAAGGTGTATAAGAACACAGCTGTAATAAAGCGGTCAGATGGCATTTTCTTCAACAAAGAGTAGAGTGGTTGTCAGGATTAACTGAGATAATTGATATTAAAAGGCCTAATAGAATGCCTGGTACAGAGCAAGTACTTAAATTTTGCCCTTTTCATTTATTCATCCATTCAGTCAAACAGGTGGCATCTAATTGCTATTTCTGGTTCTTATTATATCACCTTTCCCTTGTCTTCCTTTCCACCTTTTTCTCTTTACTATACATTTACCCCTTTTTCTTCCCCCCTCTTCTCCCTTCTTATGCCTTCCATCACATGCCTAGGCAATGACTTAGTTCTTCTGGGGGCACACAGAGAGAACAGGTATCAAACCTTATCACTGAACGTTCAGCACAGACCTAAACTCTTGGGCCCTATTCCCTGTTCCCCTATGTAAACATAGCCTGCCATCATTTAAAAGACCCCTCTTCTATCAACACAGATGCTAGAGCATCTAAACCAATGCAATGCTAATAATGAGTTAAAAAGGGAACTTTGTATGGAAAGCTGGCAGAGGAACAGTGTCCACAGGCAAGAAGCCTCCAAGATCACCAGAGGAAAACTGGGTGCAAACTCATGGCTATATTATACTTCGGATCTGACAAGTGTAGTATAGGAGGAAAAAGAAGGAAGAGGAGCCAGTGGACCTGGACTAAAGCCCATTTTAGCTCATTAAATAGCTATGACCTTGAATAACTGTCTAACTTCTCTGTGCCTCAGTTTCCTTATCTATAAGATGACGCCACTGTGAGAATAAATTAGTCAACACATGTGAAGCATTGACAGCAGCATCAGGAACACAGTAAGTGTCAAATAAAGTATTATCTATTATTAATACCACCACCACCACCATCATCAAAATCATGTTACTTCAAGGTAAGTCCAGACTGAATATTACAATCATTAATATTAATAATAATAGTATTCTGCTTATTTTATACTTTGCTTTTCAGTTTCAAAAGCACCTTCTTGATGCTCTCCTTTTGGTTTTACAACCGCCCTGTCGGCCAGGAGGGTTATTATCTCTACTTCACAGACAAGGCGACTGAGGCTTCCTTAAATACTCGCTCTACTCTGCCATTCTCTGCAAGGTTCATAACTAAAGAGACACCTTTCCTAGATTCTGGCTCCAGAAATGGAGAAGATAAACATGCAAGCAAAGTAAGGAACAAAAACTGGAAGGAAGGCTTTCCCTCTCGTCCCTCACATTCCATCAGTCACCAAGTTATGTGTATTCTACGCCCTCCATTTTGCTCGTTTCTCTTCTCTCCACTCTATCCTCAGCCTTTACCATTGGGCAACTGCAAGTACCTGCTAATGTTCATCCTGACTCTCTGGTCTCTGCCCTTCATGGCCATTCTCTACATAAAACCCAGCATGCCACTCTCCTTTCTGGCCCTGACAGACGCAGCCAGCTATGACCCATTGCACCTGGATTCCCCTTCCCTTTATAGTACTGTCCATCCTATTCTTTAGTTGTTGGCTTTAGTCTTCACAGTAGATTATAAATTCCTCGAGGGTATGAACTATGTATTTTCATCTTCATTTTCTCAGTACACATCAAAATATCCAACTTATTTTAAGTGCTCAATAACTATAGGTTGAACAAACAAACTGAAACTCTATAAAATAAATAAAGAGGGACTGGGTATAGCCCTAACCATGTTTACACAGTATTGTGCCAGTGGACACATTCATGAAAGGTTGCCTCATCTGGATAGAAACTGAATCTCATTAGAAAGTAGGGCCTTTTCAATCATGGAGAAAAGACCTCGAAAAGGACCCCCCGAGTCTTCCTTTAGTGTCTCAATGATTGAAAGCTCCCCACCAAGAGGGGTTATAGTTAGGGTGAACATATGTCCTGGATTACAGAGAAAAGCCCTGGTTTATAACTGTCATCCAAGTGTAAATAGCAAGTGTCCCATTTCCGAAAAGGACCCCCCGAGTCTTCCTTTAGTGTCTCAATGATTGAAAGCTCCCCACCAAGAGGGGTTATAGTTAGGGTGAACATATGTCCTGGTTTACAGAGAAAAGCCCTGGTTTATAACTGTCATCCAAGTGTAAATAGCAAGTGTCCCATTTCGCTCTTAAAGACATTGTAGTTCAGACACTATATTACATGGTGAGGAAGAGGACAGATGAGGTTTGAGCTCCTATTACCTTCCAGCTGTGTGACCTTGGTCAATTTATCAGCTTCTCTAAATTTTTGTTTCTCTCTCTGCAAATTGGGTATTTACTTCACAGGACTGTAAAGATTAAATGAGATAATGCATGCAAAGTCATTATTAGCATAATGCCTGGCACATTGGTCAAAAAATTTAGCTAGTACTATTATCACTGAGTTCGAGAAGTGGATCGCTCCATTGTGCATGCATGTATGAACAGGAAAAGTGTAATTACTAGACGTTAGCTCCCTAGCACATTCTGGCAACAAATTGATCAGGTTTTTTAACTCAAAACATGTGTGAGTGCCTATTGTGTAACATTACATGGCATTTTCTAAGAGCAGAGAAATAGGAAAAGCAGGGCAAAAGGCTGCATGCTTGACTTATATGCTTTGTTAATAATTTAGGTGAGACCACTCAGTACTCTTGTTAACAACAGCGAGCTGAGATCTACACCTCCCACTGCTGTATTAGAACTCTTGTCAGCCACAGGGAATAGAGAGCTACCTGAGAAACTGTCTCTCTCCAGCCTCTAATAATTATTAAAGCATATCATTGAGGACCTATAATTGGTACAGAAGGCTAAGGCTATAAAATGAGACTATTACTCTCTAGAATCTTCTTAGGATAAATAATACATTTTTTTTTTTACAGAAATAAGAATCAAAATTCACAGGTATAGGAAGTAAAGGAAAGAAAGTTCATTGAATAGGTAAAGCAATTTAAAATATTACTATTTGGCAGAATTGACACCAAGTGGAAATGAGCAATCATGAAATGTAGAAGTTATGAGAAACAAAAGCTTTCAGAGATTAAAAAATGTAAATGAACTATAAAAAGACAAGTTGCAAGTTTCATGTAGTTAAAGCTTAGTCTTAAATACAAAACCTCCCCAAGTACAATTTCTTGGACAGACAAGCAAAGCAGAAAGAAAAAGAATGCAAAACAGAAAATAAAAGAACAAAAAGTAAAATACTACTTGTATGGGTAGTAGAATAATATTTTGAAATACCATCTAAAATATGTGTCATTCCTGGCAATTTTTATTTCAAAGTCCTCCACTCTTTGAAGCTGAGGCATCCATTGTTAAAGAAGAGGTCAAGGTCAGGCAAGAAGAAAGAAGCCATTGCCCACCTTGTACTTTAAAGCAGACCTGTTTTTTAAAAGGTCCCGAAAAACCTCGATTTCTCCCTTGCAAGAGCTGGGTACATAGAAAGGGGTTCTTCCCTGGACTCCAAAGATATGCTTTAAATATCAAAACTAGCTTGAAGAACTGACAGTAAACTTCCACGATTAGCCTGATGGATCTTGCCCACTGAGATCAAAACCCCAGGAGAGCATGAGGCAACTCTTCAGAGAGATTTAGCATCCAAAAGCTGAAGAAACTCACAGTTCCTTTTCAATGGAAACTCAGTGGTGCCACACGCCAACTCCAGAAGGCTGCAGCAGAGCAGAAATGGCAGCAGGCAGATTTTGACAGAGAGCACAGCTGCTCCAACTTCCCTGCACACCAATTCCCCTCAGCACCAGCAGAGCCTGGAGGAGAGCTGGAATGTTCATGGGCCCTTACAGGGGCTCAGAAAGTGGCTGAGAGTCATGCTCTCTGCTCTGGGTGGTCTGAGACAGACAGACTGTAGCAAAGGCTGTGAGTAGAACAAAGCCAGGACTGGATGTTGGATGGATGCACCTGAATCTCAGAGAGAAAACAGCATCAGGAAAAGCCATAGTGATGGGGAAGTCAGCAAAGACTGACCTGTGCTAAGATCAGATCATGGACACTTAAGAAGCAGAGGCAGCGAGGGCAGGGGCTGTGCCCAAAGGCCAGAGAGGATAAGGCAGCTCGGAGAAGGCAAGAAGAACTGGAAGACAGCTGGCGCAGCCTGGGCTGCCTCTCCTCTAAGGACGTGAAGTTGCGTAGTCCCCACCCAGCTCTGCCACCAGGGAGAAAGAAAAGAGAACTCTGAAAGGCAGCACATTTGCATCAAAGAAGAGTGAGTCAGCCTGGAACTGATCCTGTTACCATGAATGGACCAAACTGTGAGGAAATAGGGAAATGGAGATTCAAGGGCTACATAAAATTCAGTTACAGAAAAATAAAATTATTGTATAGGACACTAAATTAAAAACCCTGTAATATGTTGCATATCCAATCTATGGAAAATCAAACTGATAGCATCTTTATTATCAAAATTAATATCAGAAAGATGATTTGAGATTCAACATAGAGCAAAATATAGTTCCCCATATCTCCCTAGGAAAACTCTATAATTCCCTATAGGAGAATACAGGAATTATAGCAAAAATTGTAGATGGAGGATGGGGGACAGGAGCGCACCATAGCTAAAATGTATCGAGGACTTTCTACACACCTGGTGCTATACAATATACCCTTTGTTAAATACTCATGATGCCTCATGACATAACACAGGCACTGTTATCCCCATTTTGGAGTCAAAGGTTCAGAGAGGTAAATGAACTTGTACAAGGTCATACAGCTGATAAGTGGCAAAATCGGGATTCAAACCCAGCTCTACCTGACTCCCCAAAGCCCAGGCTCCCTTTTTATTGAAAGCAGATGTCGGGCCTTAAAAACTAACACCACCTTAAGTGATATTACAAGCAGCGCCATTATGGGCCCACAAGGGCGTATTAATGTGGCAGCCTAAGACAGCGCCTGGAGGAAGTAGGGAGGGAGTGTCTGCGGGAACCTTGCCTTAGCCCTTATTGGCCAAATACTGTGCTTCCACGCTCATGAACACTGTGTGATTGCAATAGCTAGGCATTGAGACAGGATGCATGCTCTCGTAACCTTTAAGCTGACTGGAGGATGTAAAAACTTCCTGTCCCCATTTGCCTTTAAAAGCAAGTGCTTGTGTGATAATAAACGGAACTGCTCGACAGAATGCCCGCCGCATCTGAGTGTCCTTTAACGGGCTGGTTGGGGCCGGCGGATGTGCTCACCTCTCTTGGCGGCTCTCTTCCCCTGTCTCCTTCCAACGGGGATGGAGGGAAAGAGGAATCCGGGCAATCCGCTCGCCCACCAAAAGGGACACCTAGGGAAAGACTGATAACGAGGCTAGGGCTGTTCAGGTCGGCCAGCGGCCGACCTGACAAGCAAAATCAAACTTAATGA
>NW_007731041.1:13029-15766 GCF_000696425.1 Galeopterus variegatus | reverse complement strand
GGTACGGGGGCGACACTGAGGGTTGCGATCCGTTGCCGGACACAGAAAAAGACAAAAATAATAATAATAATAATAATAATTTTGGAAAGAAAATATCATCCTCAAATTGGCTTTTAGGGTTAAAAAAATGCTTATAACAAATAGAATAAAATCTATATTTTGGAAGATTTCTAGTTTTCAGTTTCTGCTTATCTTCCAAGCCTGCTTACAACCTCTTCTCGTCTCTTCTTCTGCAGTCAAAACTTTCTTTTCTGAAAGCAAATCTAACAAAGAGGTTTCCCTGTTGAAAATATCTCCATGTTCCCAAATTTAAATTCTCCTGATGATTCATTCACAAGGGTAAAATCTTGAGTTTGGCTCCTGTCTCTAGCACCCATTTATTTCATCTTCCACCTACTCTAGGCATGGAAGACCACTTTTAGTTTGTGGCAATAACAAGCACAAATAAGTTAATAATAGTAATCACAAGGTAAGAGTAATAACAAAAACTATTATCTATATGAGTATATCACCATACAACAAAAAGACCTCTCTGACAAATATCTTATTTGATCCTGACAAGAATACTGTGAAGAGGCTACAGCAGATACTGTTGTTGCTGTTGTTAATGACTATTATTATCACTACTGCTACTCCTACTTTGTAGCACACACACCAAGTCTCAGCAGGTTTGGGGATTTTTTGCAAGATCACACACCTAAGCGAGAGAGCTGAACTAGAAGTTTAAGTCTCCCTGTGCTCTGCCCACTGCACTTCACTATCTCCCATGATCACTCTTTAGATATTAAACAGATTTCAAATCTTGAAAGCTGGGAAATTGAGAAAGCAAAGCAACTAAAATTGTGGTCCATGAACCACTTGATCTTATCCTTTGTTTTTCCGGCTTTGTATGTCAGCATAGGAGACTCAATCTTTGAAGAACCTTGCCTTCTGCCTTTGTCTTGGGAGTAAAACACCTTTCAGTAAAGGTTAACATTTCAAAATCTAGCCGTATTTGGAAATAATAAAGACTGCTGAAGCACAGAAATTTGGGAGAAAAAAGGCTTAGTGTTCAAATCATAATAAGTATAATATTTATGAAATATTTGTAAATGTAAAATTTCTCATTGTGCTTCAATGTCCTCCTGGGTAAAATGGAGTAATACATTATCCACTTTACAGATGGTTGTGAGGACTGAATGAGATTCTACCTCAAGACACTTGGAAAACTGCCTGGCACACCAGGAGCCCATTAATGTTAGTTAGTAGAGTCTTCATTTCTAATGATAGAATTATAAACTACAGATATCTTCATCTAGGTCTTTTGCTTTTTTTCTAGAGGCCAAGAATGTTTACATCAGGTATTTATTTGCCTTTAAAGTACTTTGAAAATTCTATATATGTTTTGACAGTGTATTTGAATTATTATGTTTTACATATTACTATTCTAATATACAAAATCCCTTGAAGAACTGACGACTAAGAAATGATTATGATAAATTTACACTTTTCGTTATAAAGTTTAAAGTTCACTTTAATCAAAGAAACAGGGAGGTGGCTCCCATGTTAAAGTGCTTCTCCTTAATCAAAGAAGATATATATTCTCATATGCCCCCCTCCATCAGAAGAGGAAAAAACACTACTTTTAATTAAAAGTAAATTTAATTTAGATAAGGATAGGCCCAAATCATCAGTTCTCTGAATTCAGTGTGCATCGGAATCACCTAGGGTCCAAAGAGCTTTTAACAAAAACAGAGACCAACTTCTATCCCCAGTGATTCTGATTCAGCTGGTCAGGGAGGGGACCCACAAACTGACATTTTTTAAAGCCTATTTAGGTTATAGGAGTGTGTGGTTAGGGTTAAGAACCACGGGCCTAAAGAGTCCCAAGTTCTTATTTTGCTAACAGGATCTAAAATTTTGGGAATCAATAATATGTTTTTCTATTGAACAACACAGTTGTGATCATCGAATTTCAAAAGCCACATTTAAATAAATCAAATAGTATTGGTCAAATAAATCAAAATAAGTAAATTCTGATGTGAGAAAGAGTGCCCTAAAAATGTTTAAAGACTATCTTTTTTTTTTCTGACCGGTAAGGGGATCACAACCCCCAGCACGGTGCGGTCCGCACCACGCTCAGCCAGTGAGCGCACCGGCCATCCCTATATAGGATCTGAACCCGCGGTCTCGGCGCTACCAGCACCACACTCTCCCGAGTGAGACATGGGGCCAGCCCTTAAAGACTATCTTTGAATAAACAATCTGGTCTTTTATAATCACAATGGAACATTAATAAAGAAGTAATGCCGGAAAACACAGTTGATCTAGAAACAGCTGAAGCTCTAAGAAATTACATGATTTATCCAAGGGAATAAAGCCAGTGGCAGAGTCTAGTCTCAAACCTGTTTCTTTCTGTCCTGCCACACTTCCTCTTTTGTAAGTCTAATTGTTTGTGCATGGAGGTGGTACACAGAAGCATTCTCTTTTTAAAAAAAGTTTCACAGATTTTGGAGAACTGTGATCCAACACTGCACACTATTATATATTATATATGTTGAATATTTGAAAATATGTCTATACAAATGTCAAAGTATCTATGCTGAATGGTCAGTGATGTAAGATAATATGTATTCTTTGCTTCTGACCAAAACAAATACAGTTGATTGACTTTCAAATTTTGATAAAAGACCATATTAATTTTCATATGCTAAGAATTTATTCTACTTGCATAATTTTTAAGGCTTAAATGTGTGCC
>NW_007731041.1:10722-12374 GCF_000696425.1 Galeopterus variegatus | reverse complement strand
TAATTTTCATATGCTAAGAATTTATTCTACTTGCATAATTTTTAAGGCTTAAATGTGTGCCACAGATGTCATCATATGCTAGATTGTGCTAATCTATTATATTTCACACCACTGAATTTGGGTCTGCATTTCTAACAGCAATAATAACTGCCATTTACTGGGTGCCTATTATGTGCCATACATTGTACTATTTTACATATATGGCCTTTAGGTTTATTACAAAATTTCATAGATAGATAAACTGAGGCTCAGAGAACAAATGCTCATGAATATAGCCATTAGGCAGCAAAGTAAGGATTCAAATCCAGATCAGTTTTGTTCCAAAGGTAATGCTTGATCCACAAACATATTCTACCTTACCATAACTGATGTGAAACCTAAGTTCGATTTTACTGAATATAAAACTAATTCTAATTAAAATTTTTAGGGAAAACTGAGTTTAAATAAATTTAGGTTAAAATAATTCTTTGAAAACACTGATGCTTTAATATGGATAAAAACTAACTAGTAAGAACTGAATGTAATGCTATTGAAGAACCTCCTTGTTATTCTGAGTGACAGAGAAAGATGACAGTGTTCAGAAGTAATACACCTGTAACTAAATACTATTATATACTCTGTATCTAAGAGTGAGCACCAGGAAATAGGAAATTAGAAAAAATAGGCATAGAGAAAATTTTAATAAATGTTAAATAATTCTGATGATAGTAAGTGGAATATGAATGAGCTTATTATACATGCTAGTGGGTCAACCATCTTTAGATCTGAAAAAGACGTTATCTGACTAAAGATACATTTTAGCAGGAGGGCAGAGAATGTGACAGGGTAACAGGTGTGCCATGTCTAGAAAGAACTACATCAGTGCCAGAAATGAAACAAAGGCCATGGATCTTTCATCTTACGGGATCACCAGTGAATGCTCAATGACTTTATGATGTGTTTCTCAGAGACTTAAAGAACAACAGAGAAAATATATGGATGGGGTGGGGGGATAGGGAAACAAGTACTGCTACATTTTAATGTTGTTTTAAAAATTACGCAGTTGGTTTTCTAACAGCAATTTTATGATTATTATACAGTTCCTAGAAGTCATGTATACTTTGATAAAGAATTTGTTCTGATGAAATAAAAGGATCTCAAAATAAGTTGAAACTTTATATTTCTCCATAAAAGTTTTAGTCTGTGTTTGGAAAGCAACTAGCAAAAAGTCTCAACCATTTTTCTGAGATAATGCCAATGATGGTTCAAAATTCATACAAGGCTTTGCATAATCTTACTAGGAAATAGGGTGCAGCTGTGATTCAGTGTTCCGTAACTATTCAAGGGCTTAATGTAAATTTTGTATATCAAAGGACCTAGCAGAGCTGCTAGTCCTGCAAAAGTATTTATAACTGAGTGGCCACAGAGCCATCTACATATGCTTCCAGGAGGATGGGACAGTGGAGGGCCAAGCTACAGTCAGGAAATGACAGTGAAGCCTGAAGGGTGGGTTGTCAGGAATAGAAGAGGGATAGTTGCATCCTCCACGTCACAGGGGACAGAAACTGGGAGGACTCAGCCTCTGTTTGGTACTCCCTCTACAGATCACTGAGCAAACCACACTCCTGAGAGAGGATCAGGATAAATACCATAAAATTGGATCTGTAGGAAGA
>NW_007731041.1:4823-10259 GCF_000696425.1 Galeopterus variegatus | reverse complement strand
AAACTGGGAGGACTCAGCCTCTGTTTGGTACTCCCTCTACAGATCACTGAGCAAACCACACTGAGAGAGGATCAGGATAAATACCATAAAATTGGATCTGTAGGAAGGAAAATGCTTTGACACTGAGATTTTCCTTCTTTCTCTTAGATGGGAATGTGCCTTGAGAAATGGCTAGGAGATGAGATGTCATTGGAAAATATGCCCAAGGTGAATTCTTCCCCCATGAATGTGAAAAGGAATTAGAAACTTCTCAAGAGGATTTCATTATGCTTCCTGAGAAAGTGGGAGTGGGAAGAGCAAAATATGATATACCTCCAGTGGGAAATTCCAGTTCAAACCACCCGGGGCAGATGGTGGTCTTCCCCCTAACGGTTTGGCGGAGGAAATATAGCTCAGACAGTAAGAGTCAAGGACCTATGAAGGCTCAGGGCAAGAAGAAGTTCATGGCATCACCAGGGGAAGTAGCACCCACACTGGCTGTGAGGCAGTCACAGTGGCAGAAAGTGGTATTAGGGTCAGCACCAGGTGAAAGACTCAATCCAGAGATGACAGTAGAGACAGTGACAGGGTAGTGACAGGTTGGGGAGTCTGGCTCTTCCAAAAGTTGCTCCAATGCACAGCCCAGAAGCAACAGGTAGGAGCTCCACCACCAATCCCACCCTGGCCCCAGCCACCACCATCTCCTACCTGGAAGACTGCAGTGGCTTCCTAATTGGCTCCCTGCTTCCCCTCTGCCCCCTTCAGTGTTGACTCAACAAAACTGCCAGAGAGATTTTTTTTTTAAAAAAAATGTTTATTTATAAGTAATTTTAGACTTACAAGAAAGTTACAAAAATAATGGAGAAAAAAAAAAAATGTTTATTTATAAGTAATTTTAGACTTACAAGAAAGTTACAAAAATAATGGAGAAATTCTGTGTGCCCTTCACCCAGCCCTTGCCAACGAGAACATGTTGCATAACCATAGTACATTATCAAACAAGGAAATCAACATCGGTACAGTACTACTAACTAAACTACAGGCCTTTTTAGGATTTTACCACTTTTTTCATGCACTCATTAAAAAAAACCCTTTTGTACTGCATAATTCTATGAAATGTTATAGCATACATAGATTTGTGCAACCACCGTCACAATTAGAATACGGAACTCTTCCATCACCGCAAAGAAATTCCCTATGCTGTGCTCCTTGACAGTTGCACCCTCCCTGAACTCTAACAACCACTGATCTGTTCTCCATCATTATGATTTTGCCATTTTGAACATGTTCTATAAATGGAATAACACAGTATAAAACCTTTGGGGATTGGCTTTTTTTCATTTAGCATAATGTTTTTGAGATCCATCCAAGTATTTATACGTATTTGAAAGTCTTTCTTTTTATTCTTAAGTAGTATTTCATTACATTGACATATTGAAGTTTGTTTTCCATTCACCCACTAAGCATTAGGGAAAATTTGGGTTGTTTCCAGTTTTTGGCCATTACAAACAAAGCTGCTATAAAAAATAATGCACAGGACTTCGTGCAAACGTGTGCTTCCATTTCTCTAGGATAAATACCCAGGAGTGTGATTACAGGTTCAAATGGAAAGTGTATGTTGAATTTTACAGGGAATTGCCAAGCTATTTTCAGGATCACGGTCTTTAAATCAAAGGTCATGTTATATATCACTTCTTACTCAAAACCTTTAGTGGCTTCACTGTCTTACTCAAGTTGAAAGCCAAAGTCCATTCAGTCATCCAAAAGACCTCACACAACCTGGCCCCATCCCTGTCTGACTTCTCCCTTACTCTACTCCCTGCTCATTCTGCTCTAGCCACATCGGTCTCCTTTCTAGTCCTCTTGCCAACCAAGCCACTCCCAACTCAGGGCCTTTGCATATGCTGTTCCTTCTGCCTGGACTGCTCATCCCTCAGAAGTCCACATGCCTTGCTTCCTTGTTTCTAAGGCCCAGACTTTAAATTAGAATACCTTCCTTTCCTGCATTATTTTATCCAGAAAGGACACTTTTTAAAGTCTTTCTCCAATCTCTTCTGTGAATGCCCAGTGGAGTTCACGGAGAAAAACTCTAAAAAAAGTATGAACTCCCTCAACCTGCCTCCCCTCAGGGCCTTCACACTCATCAGTTCACACTCAGCCTCCACCAATTTACCAACAAGGGTCAGCTTGCATCTACCCCCAGGAAGCCAGTGTTTGTGTCTTGTCTCCTTTTGCAGGCACCATTCTCTCCCAAGATTTTGGGTCAGTTGGTTGTCCTGCAACCAAGCTCTCCCATGAGTTCAAGGAAATTCATAAAATTCCAGGGTTTTTATTTATTATTATTATTATTATTATTATAAATATGTTTGCATTGTAAGGACGGAAATGATGCTCTTTCTGGTTTTTATTTATTATTATTATTATTATTATAAATATGTTTGCATTGTAAGGACGGAAATGATGCTCTTTCTTGCTGTCTTCACCCCAGGAGGGAAGCCAGGTTCTTCTATATCCTACAGTGTGTGCAGAATGGTGTTCCATGATCACTGGCTCTGCCACATTTCCCGGCCATTGCCTTCCCAGGTCCTCACAGGCCCAGGCCTGCTCTGGTTCCTGAGCTAATCATAACAATGGCAAGAATTACATCAGAAGACACAGGCAGCCTCTCAGATAGACCTGCAAGGGACAGAGAATTAAATTGTGCTGTCAATCAGACCCTGCAAGGAACAAGCCATAGGCACCCCTGAGGCCTTCCAATGGCAATTTTTCAAGCCACTGTGTTAAAGCAATATTTTTTCCATCATCTTCCTGATATACTGACCAATCACCTAGGCCACAGGGCTTAGGTCTCATAACCTGTCTAGCCCCCTCTTTCAGGGTCTTGTTGCCATCATCCAGTCAGTGGCTGTGATTCTACTGGCAAGGAACAGGTTCTTCGGATATGGCTCAACTCTGCCTGACTTTGCTCTCTGTGCTCCACCTGAAGTCCCCAACATATTTCCCTGCCAGTCTGTCAACCTCTGGTAACAGGGACTGCCTTCACCATACCCACCTGTCCTTTGCATACGTCTTTGGATTGCTCAGATGCCCTTACATCAGTCAATTGTTACAGCCTCCTTGGTCTGAATCCATTCTCTCTTCTTGTTTCTGCCTGAGCCCTGTATGTCTCAAGCTCACTGAGATGCTCAGGTGAGCTCCATTACTAAGTAAAAAGGAGATTTGATTATCAATCGTAGACTTATTCAAGGATTTGTCCCCAAAGGTAGAGGTAGCCCCAGACCTGCCACTACCTCCTGCAGTTAATGTAAGTGTGTTACAGGTTTACTTTCCTATGAATGCTCATTTATCAGAAGGAAGGGAAGTTATACACATCTTGTAGTACCCTGTGTTTCCTACTATGTGCCTTTTTTTTAAAGTATATTTTTATTTGGATTTTTTTTTTTTTTTTTGGCTCATTTTTGACGGCTGGCCAGTACAGGGATCCAAACCCTTGACTTTGGTGTTACAAGGTGGTGCTCTAACAAACTGAGTTAACTATCAGCCCCCTTTATGTGTCTCAATAATAACTATTTTACACCTTTGTTACAAGGTCAGCCTAAAGAATAAATGTACTTAAAATTCAAACTGACCATGGCCACTTCTGCCATCTAAGGGGAAAGTCAAAATTCATATCATTGAGAACAAATATGTTTTCTCCTCTGATCCTTCCCATTTTCAGATCTTGAGCAGAGGTGAACAGACGGGACAGAGAAGCAGGGGGGGGGGGGCAGAAACTCCAAAGTCACCACAGTTCTGCTCTGCTGATAAAGAATCAATGACCATTTTGTTTAGTGTGATATTGGTGAATCTTTAGACAAAGGCAGGCATGAAGCCAAATAGAGGGTTGTCAGCCAGACAACTCTACATGAAACATAAGAAAAACTGAATTTGGAGTATAGCAAGAACTGGAGCAGGGTGAGGCTGAGCAAGAGACTGGAGCTTATGACAAAGGTGATGTGAGAAAATTCTGTGATGGAACGGCTGAAGGACATTCAGGAACAGGAATGCCTACGTTCAGTTCGAGGTTATTTGTGTTGTGGTGACCTAACTGCTAACTGTCCCCTGTTGCCACAAACACTCAATAAAGTCTCTAGTACCTAAAAATGCCTGTATGAGTCATCTGAAGGAAGTCTAGGGGTCAGGGGAAGCCAGGTGTGGGTCAAAATGGAGCAGAGGAAAGCAAATTGCCAGCGAGATCAACACTTCAGTGGGAACTAAAATGCAAAGCCTGAAGGGACTGTGAGAATATTACCCAGAAACTGACAAAAAAAAAAGCCTTTGGTGGGTGTCAGTGTTTTGTGAATCCAAACAAAGAAGGGATCCTAAGCTGTCATCTGTGCTTTTGCATGTGAATGGACACCCCTTCTCTTAGGGGCGGTTGTGGGATGAGTTAATGCTTTGGTGATGGGAAGAAAGATGTGAAAGGGTTAAAAGACTGATGCAAAGAACAGCACTGGCAGACTGAAGAATAAGTCGGGAAGCTGTTTTTAGAATCAAGAGAGTTCCAAGTTAACCAGCCATAATAAATTCTGTATTCCAAGTTAAGTGTCACAAAACAAAGATTAAGAAGATAAGTTGGCAGGTTTTTGGTTCCAGAACTTCAAAACATTCCCAAGGTAAAGGAACAAATAATTAGAACGTGTCAAGGCATTTTCCAGACACTCTTCCAAAGTCCTGCTTCCAGGGCAAGGTGAGAGGCAGGGTTGCATAATGGTTAAACATGCAGGCTCTGGAGCTGGCTTCTCTGAGTTCAAATGATAGCCTGCCATTTGCCAGCTGCGTAATCCTGGGAATGTTCCTTACATTGGCTATGACTTTGCTTTCTGATCGATAAAATGTGAGCAATAATAAATAGTAACAAGTTCACAGTGCTGGGGGGAAGATGACATGAACGAATGCATGTAAAACACTTAAATAGGCACCCAGGAGGCACTCAGTATGTGTTAGTTCTCTTTTATAAAAGAGCTATAGCAGCTCACTGAAAGCACTCTACAGCCCTGCCCGGAGGGCTAGGAATGACATTCTCCCCCTTAGTGAGAAAACTTGGGGTCACAGTCTAAGACTCTTGAAGTCTTCCACGGAGGTGAGAGTAAAGGCAGAACAAGTTTTGGAGTTTCTGCCTCTTCCTTATTAGCCGCTGGCCACAGAGAAAACTGACACTAGTTTAACAAGTGCACATGCATATATGCCACTGAGATAAGAAAAACACACTCTGTTCCATTAATTAAGACCCAGAGCTTATAGCCAAGGCAAGCAGCCGCCACTTCAGAACATGTGCTTCCAAGACCTACAAACAAACACATAGGAAGGAGCCAGCGATGGATGGCAGATGAGATCAAACAGAGCTTTCTCTGTAGAGAGATTTTCACAAACAGTTGACGAAACAACAATAAATCTTGGTGATGTGAACAGAACTGG
>NW_007731041.1:2714-4674 GCF_000696425.1 Galeopterus variegatus | reverse complement strand
CAGAGCTTATAGCCAAGGCAAGCAGCCGCCACTTCAGAACATGTGCTCCCAAGACCTACAAACAAACACATAGGAAGGAGCCAGCGATGGATGGCAGATGAGATCAAACAGAGCTTTCTCTGTAGAGAGATTTTCACAAACAGTTGACGAAACAACAATAAATCTTGGTGATGTGAACAGAACTGGTTTTGGCAAAACAGGGGAAATTAATGCCGTGCCTCAAGCTCATAGTGTTTAGACCAGTGATTTTTTTTTCTCAATTATAATAGCCAATTTTTCTTGACTTTGATTTTGAAATACCTTTGCTATATTACTTTGACCATGGTGTATGTGTAAATCCAAACGTATAAACACACACATCAGTTATGGCTTTGTAAAACCAGCTAATAATAATCATCTGCCACAAAAGGCTAGGATCCATTTTTCTATAAAAGCCAAATCCTTGCAAAACAAAGAAAGATAATCAGTTCTGACAAGAATACATTGCTTAACTCACGTGCTGTAAAATCTCAAATAAACAATGGTTCAGCGGTTACAGGGGAAAATGTTTATCACCTTCATCACTTAAAAGCTTGTCCAAATACTATGTCCCACAACCCCCAAAAGCCTACAAAGTGGAGGAATTTTAAAGATCATTTTATTCATGTTAGCTAAGGCAAGAACTGAGATTCAAAACCAGTTCTGTCTGAATTCATAGCCTGTGTTATGCCTATTACACTAATATCTTGAGACACAGAGTCCCCAACCTTCCTCAGGAACTGGTTATAGCTTGTGGCATTTTTTTCTTTAAGGATGCTCACTTTCAAGAAATCCTTCCTAATATTTAATCTAAATTCTCTCTTCTCTTCCTGTTTAAACAATTCCTTTTATTTACGTCCTCTATGGGGAGAGAGAACATTGGTCAGTGTCCTCCTTAATAACAGCTCTTTAACAGTTATTAAATCGCCTCTACTCCAGGCTTAAATGCATCCAACTCCTTTAACCTTTTGTTAAAGGCCCAGTTTTCCAACCTATTGATAATTCCATCTGCTCTTCTCTGGACCTTTTCCAAGCTTTTAATGTTGCCCTCAAAATGCATATGTATTACATATGTACACTCATCTTATCATGAAGTGCCTATGCCAAGTAAACCTGAAATAATCCCTCCCAGTTCTTTTATATGAGAAAAAGAGAGAAAGAGAGACTTGTAATTTTAATAAAAGCTTTATCTTGTTAGGATATTCATTATCAACTTACAATCCATTATCATTACAGATTTCTTTTTATGACATTTTTTCCTAGTCCAGCTTGTGCCCAGTGTAGTGTGTTTATTAGCAACAATTACAATCTACCTTGAAATTACTCTCTAAAAGCATGCCAAGTGCTTTGATGCCTAGAGGGATAACAGACTGTACTGGTAGGGATTGGGCTGCCGATCTGGAAAGATTATATAAGGCCTTGCCATCAAGGATCCTGACAGTAGATGGGGGAGACAGAGCAATACCCCATAGCATGCATGTGACATCAGTATCTTCTCCTTCTAGCAGGGGCATGTGGCTCAGAAAGGGATCAGGTTGTCTTGTTCCTCTGATATGTTGTATCCCTGCACCTNCATGTGGCTCAGAAAGGGATCAGGTTGTCTTGTTCCTCTGATATGTTGTATCCCTGCACCTCTTTGCATTTGTGCCTGAGTAACTCACTCTACCTTTTCAATTTACATCCATATTGCTTCTTTTTTTGTTTTCGTTTGTATTGTTTTTACCATTGTATGACTCCTTTAATTTGCCACAGGCTGAATTTGATCTCTATCTTCTTCAACATTAGCAATCCCATAGAAAATTGCAGGAAGGCAGTTAAAAGTCCCTAGATTCAATAAAGGCTTAAATGGAGCTCTCTCATTCACTAGTCAATGAAAAAGTGAAATGTTGCCAGCAGGACAGAGCCTACTACCTGTAGACATCACTGGAAAGAAACAATGTTC
>NW_007731041.1:0-1090 GCF_000696425.1 Galeopterus variegatus | reverse complement strand
ATAAGCATTTGTTATGGACTAAATGTTTGTATTCCCCCCAAATTTTAGTGTTGAAATCCTAAGCCCCAATGGGATGGTATTAAAAGGTAAGGCCTTTTGGAGAGGATTAGGTCAAATAGGATTAGTGCCTTTATAAAAGAGACCCCAGAGAGCTCAATTTGCTCCTTCTGCCATGTGAATACACAGGAAGAATACTGCCACCTACAAATCAGGAAGCAGGTCCTCACCAGACACCGAATCTGCTGGCACATTGATCTTGGACTTCCTAGCCTTTACAACTGTGAAAAATAAATTTCTGTGATTTAAACCACTGCATCTAAGTCCAAACAAGACAGAAATATATGCTGCTATAGCAGCTCCAAAGTCATCAGGAACCCCAAATCCTATCTTTCTACATGGCTTCCATCCTCAAGGCCCAAGGTGGCTGTGGAGCTCCAGATATTACATTTCAGACAAAAAGAAAAGGAAGAAACGAAGGGCCAAAAAGATGTACCTTTCAGCTGAATCAGCCTGCTTCACACAGTCTTCCTGAAGGCCCACACAAGGACTTCCGCTTAATCTCATGGACCACCCATGGGGGCTTAGGAAATAAGAGAGTTTGTCTGGGCACACTGCNGAACAAAGGAAGGAACAGCAGAAATAGCTGTGAATGCATTCTCCATTCTTGGTCAGGACCCAGTCTGCATATGTGCTTTTTCAGTCAAGCACTTCCTGCCTGAAAATGCCCTCTTGAATTCTAGTAGTAAGTAGAAAAGTAGGAAATTAGAGTTGGGAGAAGTAAAGAGGCTTGTGAAGCAGGAAGAGATGTTTTTGTATTATAGCCATTGGAAAGCTAAAGAAATTAGTATCAGGCATGCTTAGGTTTGTCTGCACAGAAACCCCAAATGTGTGGCTTAAACAAGACGGAAGTTTGTGTCCTCCTCACATAAAGGAAGTATAAAGGAAGTATAGATATAAGCATTTGTTATGGACTAAATGTTTGTATTCCCCCCAAATTTTAGTGTTGAAATCCTGAGCCCCAATGTGATAGTATTAAAAGGTAAGGCCTTTTGGAGAGGATTAGGTCAAATAGGATTAGTGCCTTTATAAA
>NW_007731040.1:154520-172318 GCF_000696425.1 Galeopterus variegatus | reverse complement strand
GGCCATAATAATCATATACATTGTATATTGACAAAATAAAAATTAAAAAAAAAAAAACAAATTTGTTGTTGTGTAGTTGTTCATCATACTCTCTAGTGATTATTTGTATTTCTGTGGTGTCGACTGTGATGTCTCCTTTTTCATTTCTGATATTTTGACTCTTCCCTCTTTTCTTATTAGTTAGCATTGCTAATTGTTTGTCTATTTTGTTGATCTTCTCAAAAAACCAACTTTTTGTTTCATTGATCTTTTGTGTTTTGTGTCTCTATTTCATTTAGTTCTGCTCTAATCTTAATTATTTCTTTTTGTCTACTAATTTGGGGATTAGATTGTTCTTGTTTTTATAGTTTCTTGAGGTGTATCATTAGGTTGTTTATTTGAATTCTTTCTATTTTTTTGACATATGCAGTTATTGCAATAAACTTCCCTCTTAGTACTGCTTTTGCAGTGTCCCACAGTGATAGAGTTTGGATGTGTTGTCCCCATCAAATTCATGCAGAAATCTGATCCCCAATGTGACAGTGCTGGAAGCTGTTTGAGTCATGGGGGTGGATCCCTCATGAATGGATTAATGCTCTCCCTGGGGGAGGAGGGGTAGTGAGTGAGTTCTCGCTCTATTAGTTCCCACCAGAGCTGATTGTTTAAAGGACCCTGGCACCCCCCGCCCCTCTCTCTCGCTTCCTCTCACCATGTGATCTGTTTGTACCTGCTGGCTGTGTGTTGCTTTCTGCCATGAGTAGAAGTAGCCTGAGGCCTGTGCCAGATGCAGCTGTTCAAGAATCATAAGCCAAATAAACCTCTTTTCCTTATAAATTACCCAGTTTCAGGTATTCTGTTATAGCAACACAAAATGGACTAATACAGAAAATTGGTACTGAGAGTGGAGTGCTGCTATACAGATAACTGAAATTGTGGGATCAGCTTTGGAACTGGGTGTTAGGCAAAGGTTGGAGGAGTTTGGAGAACTTAGAAGAAGACAAAGAGATGAGAGAATGTTTAGAACATTTTAGAGTTAAATGGTTAAATCATTGTGTCCAGAATGTTGATAGAAACATGGACAGTAAAGGACATGCTGATGATGAGGTCTCAGAAATGAGGACCTTATCAGGAATTGGACAAAAGTTCACCCTTGCTACACTGTAGCAAGGAACTTGGCTACATGTGTGCATGCCCTTAGACTTTGTGGAAGGTAGGACTTAAGATGTGAACCAGAATGTTTGGTGGAAGAAATTTCCAAGCAGTAAAGCATTAAGGAAGCTGCATGGTTACTTCTAACAGCCTACTCTGAGTTATGGAGGCAAAGTCATGATGTAAAGGCAGAATTTAAAAGGGAAGCAGAGCATAAAGATTTGGAAAATTTGCAGCCTGGCCATGTGGTAGAGAAGCTGAGAGCAAGAGAAAACTGCAAGTGTGAAGCAGATAATCTGACTACTAAAGACAGCTTGACAGTGAGGCAGCCAGATGCTAATAGCCAAGACAATGGGAGAAAAGCCCTGAAGGCATTTCAGAAGTCTGGAAGAGTGCCCCTCCCATCACAGACCCTGAGGCCTAGAAGGACTGAGTTGTCCCAGAGGAGAGACCTGGGGCCAGCTGCCCTTGGGAACCTGACCCCAACATCCCAGCTACTCTGGCTGGAGCAGAACTGCCTCAAGCATCCGCAAGTGTGGTTGGTGCAGCAGCTCTGGAGAGTAGAAGCCTGAAACTTTGGTGGCATGTTAAGTCTGCAGGCCAGCAGGAAATGAGAACAGTGGAGGTGTGGCAGCCTCCACCCAGATTTCAGAGGATGTGTGGAAAAGCCTGGGGGCCCAGGCAGAGACCTACCTCATGGGTGGAGCTGCTGCAGAGGCCATCCACTAGAGCAATGCAGAGCAGGAAAGTGGGGTTGGAGCCCCCCCCAGAGAGCCCCCACCAGGGAAATGTCTAGTAGATCCGAGGCAGTGGGGCTGCCACCAGGACCCTGAATCTGTAAGGCCATTGGCAGCATGAAACACCAGGTTGGAAAAGACACAGGCACCAGTGCAGCTCACTGGGCAGTGCCTGGCAGAGCTGTGGGAGTGAGGCTTCCTGATGCTTTGGGGCCCAAATGCCCCATTGTGCCCAAGATGCAGGACTTGGAGTCAAAAAGGATCATTTTGGAGTTTTAAGACATAATGTCTGTCCTGCTGGGTTTCAGACTTGTTTGGGACCTGTTTCTCCTTTCTTCTGGTCTATTCCTCCTTTTGGAATGGGAATGTGTATCCTATGTCTATTCTACCATTGTATCTTGGAAGTAGATATATTTGTTTTTGATTTTTACAGGTTCAAAACTGGATGGATTTTTGCTTTGGGTCTCAGATGAGACTTTGGATTTGGACTTTTAAATTTGTGTTGGAACAAGCTAAGACTTTTGGGACTGTTGGAATGGAATGATTGTATTTTGTATGTGAGAGTGACATGAGTTTTGGGGGGCAAGGGGTGGAATGATAGAGTTTGTATGTGTTGTCATCCCAAAACTTATATGGAAATCTGATCCCAATTCCCAATGTGACAGTGTTGGAAGCTGTTTGAGTTATGGGGACAGATCCATCATGAATGGATTCATGCTCTCTCTGGGGGTGGGGGTCCTGAGTGAGTTCTCACTATATTAGTTCCAAGCTGGTTGTTTAAAAGATCTTGGAACCTCCCCCCTCTCTCTCTTCCTTCTTCTCAGCATGTGATCTGCTTATACCCACCAGTTGCCTGCCAGTTTCCGCCATGAGTAGAAGCAGCCTGAGGCCCATGCCAGATGCAGCTGTCCCAGAATCATGAGCCAAATAAACCTCTGTTCTTTATAAATTACCCAGTCTCAGGTATTCTGTTATAGCAACACAAACAGAATAATACACATAGATTTTGGTATAATGTGTCTTTTTCACTAGTTAAAAATGTTTTTGATTTCCTGTTTAATTTCTTCTTGGACCCATAGGTTGTTCAGGAGCATGCTGTTTAATTTCCATATATTTGTGTAGTTTCTGTAGTTTCACTTATTATTGATTTCTAGTTTAAATCTATTATGGTCTGAAAAGATACTTGGGATGATTTCAATTTTAAAAAATTTATTGAGGGCCGGCCTGGTGGCGCACTCGGTAGAGTGTGGTGCTTGGGAGCGCAGCGACGCTCCTGCTGAGGGTTCGGATCCCATATAGAGACCGGTCCGCTCACTGGCTGAGCACGGTGTGGATGCGACACTGAGGGTTGCAATCCCATTACTGGTCACGAGAAAAGACAAAAAGGGGAAAAAAAACTTTATTGAGACTTGATTTGTGACCTAACATGTGGTCTATCCTGGAGAATGTTCTATGTGCTGATAAGAAGAATATATATTCTGTAGTTGTTGGATGAAATGTTCCGTAGATATCTGCAATGTACAATTGGTCTAAAGTATAGTTTAAATCCTGTGTTTCTCTGTTGATATGTTGTTTAGATGATCTGTCCAATGATGAGAGAGATGTCTTCAGGTCTCCAACTATTATCATATTTGGGTCTATCTCTTTCCTTAGGCCCAATAGTGTTGGCTCTGTATATCTGGGTGCTCCACTGTTGGGTGCATACATGTTTATGATTGTTTTGTCTTCTTTCTGGATATATCCCATTATCATTATCTAATGGCCTTCTTTGTCTCTTCTTATGCTTTTTTTTGGTTTAAAGTCTGTTTTATCAAATATATGAATAGCTACTTCTGCTCATTTTGGGTTTCCATTTTTGTGGCATATGTTTTTCCATCCCATCACTATTAGTCTGTGTGTGTCTTTAGAGGTGAGGTGAGACTCTTGAAGGCAGCATATAGTTGGGTTGAGCTTTTTAATCCAATCAGTCAATGTGTGTCTTTTGAGCAGGAAATTTAATCCATTTACCTTTAGGGTTGTTACTGAAAGGTATTGCCTTACTCCTGGCATTTTATCAATTTTCATTTGGCTATTTTAAATATCTTTGGTGTCTTTCTTCCCCTTTTATTGTTTTTCTTTGGCATTTGCTGGTTTTTTGAGGTGGTGAGGTTAAATTTCTGTGTCTATCTCCTTTGCTTTTTTGTTCTACCAATGGATTTTTTTCTTTCTTGTATATTCATGGTAGTGATTATCATTTTTTAATTATGGATGCAGGACTCTCCTGAGGATTTCCTGTAGGGATGGTTGTGTGGTGGTGAACTCCTGCAGTTTTTGTTTGTCTGGGAAATAACTATTTCTCCCTTATTTCTGAAGATAGGCCTCTGGGCATAGTATTCTTGGCTGGCAGGTTTTTTTTCTTTTAGTATTTTGAATATATCATCCCATTCTAGAGTTTCATTTGAGAAGTCTGCTGTTAGTATGATAAGGACTCAGCTGTGTTACTTGGTGCTTTTCTCTTGCTGTTTTAAGTGTCTCTCTTTATCTTTGGGGTTTGGAAGTTTGACTATAATGTGTCTCTGAGTGGACCTTTTGGGACTGAATCTGTTTGGGGATCTTTGAGCCTCCTGGATCTGAATGTCCATGTCTCTCCCTATATATGGAAAATTTTCCACTATTATTTCATTGAATATGTTTTCAATGCTTTTTTCTTTCTCCACCTCTTCCAGAACTCCCATGATTTAGATGTTTGTGTGCTTAAGGTTATCTGCTAGCTCTCTAAGATTTCCTTCATTTTTAAAATTTATTTATTTTTTCCTTGCCTGGATTATTTCAAAAAGACCATATTCAGATCAGAAATTCTTTCTTCTGCTTGCTCTTACCTGCTGCTTAAGTTCTCAGTTGTGTTTTTTTTTTTATTTTGTTGAATGAATCCTTCAGTTCCAGGAGTCTGCTACATTCTTTTTCAAGGTATTAATCTCTTTATAAATTTCCTCCTTCATATTCTGGATACTTTTTCTCATTTCCTGTGTCATCTAACTGAGTCTTCTTGTATCTCATTGATTTTCTTTAAGGTTGTTGCTTGGAATCCCTTTTCATTCATTTCAAGGGTTTCCTGCTCTTGAGATTTGTTGTGTTCCTTTGGTGGTGTAATATTTTCTTTTTTTTTTTTTTTCATATTTCTAGTACCTCTATGTTGATGTCAGGTCATCTGGTGGAGCAGTTGCTTCTTCTATTAATCTGAAGTGGGCTTTGAGGAAAGAGAATTCCTCCTGTAGATGTGTTTTATATTGGCCATTGAGTAGGGTGTTTTAGTATTGGTTCCAGGTAGATGCAGTAGTGCAGTTTCTGTGTGGGTGCTTCAGCCATATTCGGTGTTGGAGTTGTGTGTTAGTGCCTCCATGGCCTAGGTACTGGGGCACTTATTGTTCTCACGATGAGGTTAGTGGCACTGTGTTGGTCTATCAAGAATGTGGGTGAGCTCTTGAGTCCTTTGAAGAAGTTCCTGGATGCCCTGTTGCTCTTTGGTTAGGGTGGGTGACCCTGGGTGGGCTTGTTGGTACACCAGCTGTCATCCCATGACCCCAATGGGTGCACTGGGGTATACTGGTGCTCCTCAGTTTGAATGAGTGACCCTCGGCAGGGTTTCTCTTCCTTCTTTCCTATAGGCAGAGGCTCCTCCTGAGCCCTTGTTTCCCCCAGTTGGGGGATGGTGGTGATTGGGAATTTTATTCCTTACTCTATTTGGGCATCCTGGGCTTCTGCACTCTTGAGGGATTCCACGTGTGCCTCTCCCCAGATCAAGGCAGTTATGTGGACTACACACATACCTCCCACCCCCAGGGGTGTTACCACATGTGGCAGGATAATTTCCCGTGTGGGTTGGGCCACTGGGCCATAGATCTGTGCTCTTTTACCTCTTTCCTCAGTCTCTGCTGGCAACTCTCCTCCTCTCCTCATGGCAATGCAGTTGAGTTGTTGGCATGTCACCTGCATGGCAGTAGTGACTGCTACAGCAGCAGTGGCTGCTTCTGTGGCAGCAAGCCACCCTTGTGGTGGCAGTCAGTGGCTGTGGTGGTGGCTGTGGCAGACCTCCTGTGTGCTCCTGCCATCTGCTCTGTAGAGGCTGCCTATAGCTGCTAAGGTCCCTGCATGCTCTTACCATCTGTCCTATCTTATGATTCTTAGAATCAACACACAATATTTGGTCTATATGATGCCACATATTGCAAAATTTTAAATAAATATAAACAAATAGAAACATTTCTTATGAACATCAATATCATTTACTGATACTTATAAGCCTTAAGAAACTCTAATATATATATTATATTATACATAATACTTTACAGTTTTCAAAGTACCCACACTGGGAAGAACAATAATTGATATTCATAGTTTTTCAATGAGATATCTAAAGTCTATATAAGTTGATCAATTTTCTCAAGTCTACATGATAAGTGAGAAAGTTACACTTTTTATATTTATTACCAAAGTGAACAGAATTATTTCTTATTGTGTGTGATTGATGTTATTTCTCAAGTCACTGAAAGCCTACTATATACCTACAACTATTTTTAATAACTAGGTTTCTGATTCCATTGCAGTAAATACCCTTTTGTGATGGCATTTTGGCCACCATTATATTAAATACACACACAAACATACACACACAAATATGATTAATGGAAAGACCACATTACAACTGTAAAAGTCAATTTCTTCAAGAAAAGAGTTGAAATATATCTCGCATATCAATATCTTGCATTGGAACACCTTAAGAACTCTTATGGATCTTCCTACACCTTGATGGTCCTCCTCAAACATGGAAATTCTTCCCTCCACTTGAAAAGATGAAGTAGAGGTTAATAAAGGATCTATTAATTTACAATTGACATTCACCAAGTAGAGATTTGAGGCAAATTAAAGAGAGCAAAAAGTTTTTTTTACCAAATCTTTAGTTGCTAGGGGATGTTTCTTCACAGAGAATAATAAAGCCAATTTCAAATTGATAAAATGCACCTCCTGAATTTTTAGGAGAGATTTGCCTGCCTCAAAGAGATGCTTTTCTCACTATAGGACCCTTGGTTAGAATGGATTTCCAGATGACAAAACCTTCTAGCATGAGGATGCATGGTCTTTATGATATTTATTAAACCATGTGACTTGTGAAATAAGTATTAGTGATTGCCACTCCTTAACTATATGTAATATTGTATTAGTCAGGGTTCTCCAGACAGAAAGAACCAATAGGACATGATATGTATAGATAGAGATAGATAGATAGATAAACAAACAGACAGATAGATAGATAAGAGAGAATTTATTAGGGAGAATGGCTTATGTGATTATGGAGGCTGAGACAACCTGAAAGCTGGAGACCCTGAAATGCTGATAGCTTGGCTCAGTACAGGTATGAAATCCTCAGAACCAGGGAAGTTGATGGTGTAACTCTTAGTCTGAAACCAAAAACTTGAGAAACTGGGGGCTGCTTGTGCATGTCCTGGAGTCCAGAGAGCCTGAAGTTCTGATGTCCAAGGACAGAAGAGTGTCCCAGGTCCAGAAGAGATAAATAAATTCTCCTTTTCTCTTCCTTTTTTTTCTTTTCTATTTGGGCCCCCAGTCAGTTGGATGGTGCCCATCCAAATTGAGGATGGACCTTCCCTGCTCCTTCCACTGATTCACAATCCAATATCATCTGGAAACATCCTCACAGATACACCCCAAAGCAATGCTTTACCACTTCTCTAGTTGACACCTAAAATTAACTATCACAAATATCTCTCAAGGATCAGGTAGAGAGTCTGTCTCTCAAATTGAGACCTTTGAGCTACCACTGCAGTGTCCACAATGGCTCTTGACTTTTATGGCCACTCACTGTCTCATATGTCCTTTACTTCCTCACGGTTGTATTGGAATGAAAGGCACACTATACAGCCCACTCTGTTGCATTATACAAATTGCTAGGAGGACAGGAATGAAAAAAAGGAAGTGAAAAACGAAGCATATTTCTCGCATATTGATTTGTCCAGGCTGCTACAAGCATTAGTACTGATGGATTTAAAGCTGTTTTCAATGGCCAGCTTTGTCCACAGAGCCAGAATGCCTACAGAGTTAATACCACTCTGTATTTTTTCTCTCTCATTTTCAAAAATTCAATTTGCTTCCCTCCTCTTTATTTTGTGGAATGCATAGACATTCCCAGCATGCAGAGAGGCAATCTTCAAGACCATGAAGCCTAAATGTGAAATCACTGCTCTTCCAGACTCCATGCAGACAATTGATGCCTGTCCAGAGCATTTCTGGACTAAATTACTTGGACGTCAGAAAAATCATCTTAGGATCAGAACTCTTCTGCTTATTGGTGTTCAATGTTCACAGACCATGAATGTGTTCAATGCTTGAAACAATTTCTATTTCCAGTGATGATTCATGGCAAGTGATTGCTTCTCTGTTGGCTAATATGAGAAATGCAGCATTTCTTTTCATAAACCTTAAGAGGGCAAACAATAATTTGGAGGATAAATCAAATGTAATCCCACTTGAATGTATTAGAAAGATTCCTCCATCATTACAATTCTAAAGATGAAAATAATGAATAACAATAAGATTGATTATTGCTGTACCACTTGTCTTAGAATCTCCTAGGTTTAGTTCTGTCACTGACATAAAAACTGCCTTGATAGCAATTTTATTATCATGATACCCTTGCCGAAAATTTCTTTCAAACTTTTGTTACTGACTTTATTAATGTTTTTCCTTCCACCCCATAAAATGCTCCTTCTGTATCGCCTTGGATTCACAGAATGCTGAAAAGAAGCTGATTTAGGAAAGAATGAATTATTTGAGCTTGAGCAGTAGCAATAGTTTTATATTTGCAAGTAACCTAGCACTTGGTAGTTGAAGTGGAGTTATGTTCATTACAGTCGATGGTGACACTTTTATCATTGTGAAGCATAATATAGATGCTAACAGGTTAGTGAATGTATAACCAACAGTTCTGCCAATCAACCAGTCAACAAGTATTAATTAAGCAGTTACTCTATGCAAAGTACTTGTATTTCTTTGAAGATAAAGCAAAGTAATATAAGAATTAATTTCTCCCCTTTAAGGACTTATGATCTATATGTGAAGATAAGAAAAATGAATATTATTGAAGTGGGGCTGTAGGTCAGGGTGTCATCTGGGAGATCAGCTTACTAACATCCAAGAAGTTTCAAAATGTGGCATTCACATATATATTCTTCATAGTCTTCTGGTTCTTAGCTTGACAGGTCAACAATGTTAATCTTATTAGTGCCCTAAATATGTTACTAACCAGGAATGTGACATATTAATTCCATAATACTTAAGAGCCTGACATATAAACCAGAACGAAAGTATAGCTATAGGGCTGTCAAGTAACCCATGTGGGCCTGGGCAGTGTGTAAGCTTCCTGGGTGCCTGCTGCCTGGGAAAGTTTCACAATAAACATGACACTAGAGTAATGGGATCTGAAGAACAGGCTGTTCTGGGAGAGGAGTCAATGGCCTTCGAGGGGGTCAGAGTCCTGCTTTTTTTATATATGGGGATATGAACCCTTGACCTTGGTGTTACAAGACTGCATTCTAACTGACTCAGTCCTTCATGATAAAGACTCTCAACAAATTCGGTATAGAAGGAAGATATCTCAACATAATTAAAGCCATATATGATAAACCCACTACTGGTATCATCCTGAATGGGGAAAAGCTGAAATCTTTCCCTTTAAGATCAGGAACAAGACAAGGATGCCCACTCTCACCACTCCTATTTAACGTAGTATTGGAAGTACTTGCCAGAGCAATTAGACAAGATGAAGAAATAAAGGGCATCCAAATAGGAAAAGATGAAATCAAATTTTCCCTGTTTGTAGATAACGTGATTCTATATACAGAAAACCTGAGAGACTCTACCAAGTAACTCTTAGCGCTGATAAGCGAATACAGTAAGGTTTCAGGATATAAAATCAATATACAAAAATCAGTAGCATTTTTACACTCCAACAACAAACTAGAAGAAAAGAAGTCAAGAAAGCAAGCCCATTTACAATAGTCACCAAAATAAATAAATAAATAAATGAATAGATAGATAGATAAATAAATAAATAAAGTACTTAGGAATAAATCTAACCATGGAGTTCTCTCTACAATGAGAACTACAAATCACTATTGAAAGAAATTAAAGAGGACACCAAAAGATGAACAGACATTCTTTTTTCACGGATTGGAAGAATCAGTGTGGTAAAAATGTCCATACTACCGAAAGCCATCCACAGATTCAATGTGATGCCCATCAAAAATACCAATCAGAGGAATGGAAATCATCAAGTCGAAGGTATACCTGTTCCCCAATGTTCATCACAGCACTCTACAATAGCCAAGAGTTGGAACCAGCCCAAATGTCCATCATCAGATGAGTGGATACGGAAACTGTGGTATATCTACACAATGGAATACTACTCAGCTATAAAAACAAATGAAATACTGCCATTTGCAACAACATGGATGGACCTTGAGAGAATTATATTAAGTGAAACAAGTCAGGCACAGAAAGAGAAATACCACATGTTCTCACTTATTGGTGGGAGATAAAAATAAATAAATTCACACACACACACACACAAAAAAAAAAAAAAAAAAAGAAGAAGAACCGGGGGGAGAAGAAGACATAACAATTACAATTACTTGAAGTTGATACGACAAGCATACAGAGAGGACATTGTTCGGTGGGAGGGGGGAAAGGGAGGAGGGAGGGAGGTTTCGGTAATGGGCCACAATAATCAACCACATTGTATATCGACAAAATAAAATTAAAAAAAAATACCAATGACATTCTTCACAGAAATAGAAAAAGCAATCTGAACATTCATATGGAACAACAAAAGACCCCGAACAGCCACAGCGATCTTGAGCAAAAAATGTAAAGCTGGAGGCTTTACACTTCCTGACTTCAAACTGTATTACAAATCTATAGTAACAAAACCAGAATGGTACTGGCATAAAAACAGACACTTAGACTTAGTGGAACAGAAATAGAGAACCCAGAAGTCAACCCATGCATTTATAGCCAACTGATCTTTGACAAGGACCCCAAGAACATACATTGGGGAAATGACTGCCTCTTCAATAAATGGTGCTGGGAAAACTGGGGATAAATCCAGAGGTTTGGAAGAGTTACCTGCACTCCCATATTTATCACAGCTCTACTTACAATAGCTAGACTGTGAAACCAACCTAAATGTCCATCAGTGGATGACTGGATAAGGAAATTGTGGGATATATACACAACAGAATACTGCTCAGCAATAAAAAAATTAAATTCTACCATCTGTGGCAATGTGGATGAGCCTGGAGAAAATTATCCTAAGTGAAACAACCCAGGTACAGAAAGAGAAATACCACATGTTCTCACTCATAACCAGGAGCTGAATCCATGAATAAACAAATGAACAATAAAAAGAGACAGAGAGAAAGAAAGAAAGAAACAACAATCACAGTAAGATGTTGAACTTTTAGAAAGAAAGAAAAGAACTGTGGTTACTACAGGTGAAAAAGGGGAGGGGAGAGGGAGAGGAGGCTAATGAAGAATTGTATAATGGACACAAAGAATGATTGTATATTGTAATGACGAATAAGCTAACTATGCTGATCTGACCATCACACATTGTACACAACTATTGAAAATCAACATTGTACCCCATATGTATGTGTAACAAATTATCTTAAAAAATAAAAAAAATAACAACAAAAAATAATGACATCTGACTATATGGTTAAAATGAGTGAAACCTATATGAAATAGACTGATGAAGTCATCTTCCACTTCCGAATGCCCAGTGGAGAAACAATATTTACATCATCTGTCCCCATTACTCATTTCTTGGATTGGGATTTGATTTATCTCTCAGACTTCTTTTTTTTTAATGGTCTATTTCTGATCAGCACCACTGCTAACTGACATATTCATTGCATTTTGAGAATGTTATATTATGAAATATAACATACTTTAAAAATATGTGTGAAGTATATGTAAACTATATGTAACAATAATAAAACAAGTTTCTATGTAACCACAGATAGCATAAGACACAGAAAATCACCAACACCTCTGAAGCCTCCCATCTCTTATGTTAACTTTTATCCTGAATATTTTCTTATTATTTTCTTTCTTTGCTTTATTGTTTTAACACATACAGAAATATTGGTCAGTTTCTAATTTTTTAAATTGCACATAGATTGAATGGGATTGTACTCTTTTGTATCTTGGTTTGTTTGGTCAAATATTATGTTATTGTATATAGCAAGAATTCATTAATTTTTATACTGTATTGCTCTATTCTACAAACATTCCACAATTTATTTATCAATTTCACCACGATGGGATTTTGGGTTGTTTGCTATACTAAGTAATGCTGCATAACATTCTCTATACATTTCTTTTGCTGTTCGCGTGCAAAGTTTCTACAGGGTACATATTTAGAGGAAGAATTATTGGGTCCTAAGGTATGCACAGCTTCAATTTTATTAGATGATGCCGAGTTGTTTTCTAAAGTGTTATAACAATTTACACTCTTACTATAGTGTAGAAAAGTTATAATTGCTTTATATCCTTACCAATACTTGGTGTTTTCAGACTTCTTAATTTTTGTCAATATGAAGAATGTTAAATACCATCTCAATTTGATTTTAGTTTGCATTTATCTGATTACTAATGGGGCTGAGTGCCATTTCAATATGTTTACTGGCCATTTGTGAAATACCTGTCTATTTATTTTGAAAACTATTCAATTAAGTTGTTTCCTTTTCCTTATTCATGCATGAAAACTACTGCATAGCGATCCTTTGCCAAATGTATGTTTTACAAATATCTTTTCCCAGTTTGTGAAAATCTTTTCACTTTCTTGGTAATATTATTAAATTTTTATTTTAATAAAATAAATTTTTATAAATGAAATGTTAATAGTAAAATTTATTAATCTTTCCCTTTAAGGTTTTTACTACTTTTATATAGTAATAGAAATACCTCTCAATACTGAGATAATAAAAATGTGTTCTTATGTTATCTTCTGTTTTTCAAATGTCATTCACATTTAAATAATACCTAGAGTAAATATTGCCTTTCTTAATTATGTATGTGACTATCATACACTCATAGTTGTTAACTGATATTTATAGATTATATGGAAATACAAAAACTAGGGGCTCCTCTTTTTTGTTGTTTTTTTATAGAATCATACTTGATTATACATTTTGGGGATTCAGTGCTGACATACGTTAATCAAATCAATATTACTAGTATGTATATTGTTACAAATTGTACTTATTCTTTATGCCCCTGTCCAATCTCTCCCTATCCCCCTCTCCCTCTGACCTCCCCCCTCTAATGACCCTAGATTTCTTCTCTCCCTCTGAAAGAGTAATGGTTAATCTGTTGATTTGTTGCCCAGATGATCTGTCCAATAATGAGAGATGTGTTCAGGTCCCCCAATATTATCATAGAGCAGATGCTTCTTCTGTCACTCTGGAATGGGCTTTGTGGAGAGAGACATCTTCTTCTTTGCTTTGGTCTCTGCTGGTGATTCTCCTTGTGTCAATGCACTCCAGTGGCTGGTGGACCATCTGCATGGTGGTTGTGACATCTAGCTACTTTCGTGGCAGCCATGGTTACTGTGGTGACTGTAGTGGGCCACCCACATGGAGGTGATGCTTTTGGCGTGATCCTTGGTGCTGGCAGTGTGCCTGGTTGTTGGCAGGGGTGTCCAGTCCCTGGCTCCATATCCTGGCCCCCTGAGCAGGGCCCCAAAGTGCTGGTGGTGTGCCTGGTTGTAGGTAGGGGTGTCCAGTCCCTAGATCCATGTCCTGGGCCCCTGGGTGGGCCCCAAGGTGCTGGCAGTGTGCATGGTTGTGAGTGGGGGTCCAGTCCCTGGCTCTAAGTCTCAGGTCCCCTGATGGGGCCCTGAAGCACTGGTGGTGTGCCTGGGCCGGAAGTAGTTTTTTGTGCTTTGCTTACTTCTAAAACGGGAATTTCCTGTGCAAACCAGTACTTGAGCTTGTGGTTGAGCTAAATTGCTGCTTTGCTGCTCTTTCCCTAGGGAAGGCTTTTTGTGCCAATCAGGGTTTAATGGTTGACCTTATGGGTACTTCCAGCTCTCCACAGACCTGTTGTACCTGGGTTATGTAGAAACTCTGATCTGAGCCTGAGTTTTTTCATCATACTGCACCTCATGCAATTCTTCATTCCCAACCGGTCTCTTCTGAGTGGTCCTGCACTGATTGGGGGACAGATCGGCTGTCCTTGCTGTGTCCTAGTGTTCTCCTGGTGGGCCCTTCTCCCTCACCACCCATGCTGCAAACATTTCCCATGGGATGGGCCCTGCACTGGTCCCTTGTGATGACTCACCAGCCTCTGAATGGCTCCCCTTTTTCAGCTGTTCTGGCTCATCACTCCTGCATGGGTTCAGGGGAACACTATTAGTGGTCTTGCTGTCCTGGGGGCCACCAGGGCCCTCTTCTCCCCTGCTGCCTCCAAGCAACTCCATCCAAAGGGCACAGCTGCAGCTTCTTCCAGCTCCTGCTCCATGCAGTCAGCAGCTGCAACCTTAAAGCGGCCATGGCCCAAAACACTCAGAGCAGTTTTTTTCTTTCTCTCATCATGGCTTCTCCTGCCTTCATGAACTCCATAAGTCTCTCCTCCTCTTCCCCTGAGCTCCAGCGGCCCCAGCTTGGCTGTTGTTACATTTTTATAGTTGTAAATTGACTGATTTGTGGGAGAGAGTGACACTGGGGACCGTCTATTCTGCCATCTTGACCAGAACTCCTCAGGGCTCCTCTTTTAAGAGTTTGAAAATTAAAATGCCCTATGATATCAACATAGCATATTAGAACATTGATTTGCAAAGTCACTTCAAAGAGATGCAATGGTTACTAATCCAAATAGAATTGACTGCATTTCTGGTAATGTATGGCTGTGTAAAAAATCCAAAAAATTACTGGTTTAAAACAATAATTTATTAATATATCTCTTGGTCCAGTAGGTTGAATGGGTTTATGCAGACATTCTTGTTTGGGAATATGTCAATTAGCCATGTCAATTAGCGGCAGAGGCTTGAGTTATCTAAAGGTTCAACTGGGCCAGACTTCCAAGATGGCTTGCTGTTGGATATTGGATAGGAGCTCAGGTGGGACAGTTAGCCAGAGGATCTACACATGGCTTTTCCCAGGGGCAAGGCAGGGGTTTTCTTACACTGTGGTGGTTGGAGCTTTCTGAGAAAGTGCTTTCCAACAATGAGCATTCCAAAAGAACAAGGAAGGCACTGCTGAAAGGTTCTTATGACCTAGACTTGGGAGTCATACAGTGTTACTTTTTCTGCAGTTTACTAGTTATATATGACCAGTTCAGTTTTAATATAGGAGGGGACTTCTCTAGGGTGTGAATACCAGAAGGTATGATTCATTGGGAAGCTAGCTATCTTTGACGATTAGAGACAACAGCCATGTCAAAGAATTGCTAGTATTAATATTTTCAAAGAGTGTTGTGTCATCTTCTAACTCAAACAATAATGAATATCAGATACACTAGAAAAGCTCTTACTACAAAACACTTAAAATGTATGGATAAAATGTTTTTAAAAACATTTTTTTAAAAAGCAAAACTGAACTGGCCATGAACTAAGGAAAAATTTCAGACTCCAAATAAGAAAGCATGAATTCAGAGTAAAATTCAAGTGCTAAAGACAGAGTACCTTATAGTATCTTTTGAGACCAGAGACCTGTGATTTCAGTTTTAATGGCAGCTTGAGGGGGATGGGAGAGTAAGAGAGAAAGCCTAGAGCTCAGGCAAGGTGGATGGTCTATTTGGAGACCCTCTGTGTTAGCCATATAGTGTGCTACACAAAAAGAAAGACAGCAAAGAAGCATGCCTATTCGAAACTTGACTGTAAATCGAACTTAAAAGTATCTGAGAATTCATAACCACAGGAAAACATCATGTAGGTTTATGATCCTAATTAATACTAACTCTATAATCCAAATACCTCAAACCAAGAATTCATTCCAAGTTGTTCTAAATTGGTGATCCTAAGTACCTCTGGTAGAAGCAATAATAATCTACTTGGGGAAAACACATTTCAACACACACGTCAAAATTTTCCTTCAGCTAAAGTCATAATTTACAAACACAAATCACAGGACATGTGACATAACAAGGGCCCCATGAGTAAGGGCCAGGAGAAGCAACTAGTAATAGAATAAGATACTCAAACAGTTCAGATATTAGAATTATCAGACCTAGAATAAATGTATTAAGTATGTTTAACAATTACAAACTCAAAGAATGGTCAAGAATAAATGACTCAAAAATAACCAAATATAAAATGAAAAGTATAATAATTAACATTTAGAAGTCAACAAACTTTAAATATCATATTAGGTATAACTTATGAGATACCTATTGAACTCAAGATAGACCAAAAGTATTATCCAGAAAATAGTACACAGAAACAAAGAATTTGAAAACACAAAACATAGGTTAAGAAACACGGCACCCAGTCTGGCAATGACCAGGCCACCACTGGAAGCCCCTTGGTCTTCCCTGTAGGAATGAGCGGGGTGCCACAGGACTCAATCCCACTCCTCTTCCTTCCTCCTTCTTCCATCCCATTTCCTTCCCCTTTCCCCTCTCCCCCTCCCTCCAACTGCTCTGCAAGATCATCGTAGAATGTAAAAAATAAAATTAATAAAATTACATTTTCTTAAAAAATAAGAAACATGGAGGAGAGGGAGAAGATCTAATGCATGTCAAGTAGGAGTTTCGAAGAAAAGATAGATTACAGAAGAGGTGATTTTTGAAGAGGCAATGGATACAATTTTCCAGAATTGATGGAAAACATGAATCAATAATTACATTGCATAATGTTGAATATATTAATTATCCTGATTTGAGCATCACATATTGCACACAGGTGTTGATATTCAACTCTGTACCCCACAGATATGTATGATCAACTATATTTCAGTAAAAATGAAAAGAAAAAAAGAATCAGGAATTCCAATAAAATTCAGGCAGAATGAAAAAGATTACCACAACTAAATACATTGTACTGAAAGCAAAACTAAAAACTAAAGCAAAGACCTATCTATCAGTCAGATATAGGTTTTTAAAAATTGCTAAGTGACAATTGGACAGCTAAATTATCATCGATAATAATAGGACAAGAAAACATTGAAACAACTTATTCAGTATACTGAAAAAAATATAACTGCTAACATAGAATTGTAAATCTACAAAGATTTTCTAAAAAACAAAAACAAGAGTGAAATATATTTTCAGACCAACAAAACTGAGAATGTTTACTGACAATAGAACTTCAAGAAAGGAATAAAATAAAAATAAAACATACAGTATAAGACTATTTCAGGAAAAAGGAAAATGTCCCCATAAGGAAGGTATAAAAAGCAAGAAAAAGTGGCAAACATAGAAATTGATACACAAATGGGTAAATATAAATAAATATTAACAGTGTATGTTAATTTCAGACAAAAATATGGTTAAAGGCAAAAAACAAACAAAGAAACAAACAAAAAACCCAACTTACTAGGGAGAGCCAGGAATTGTACTCAGGCCAATCTGATTAAAGCTATTCTATGCCACCACATTGGAATAGGGCAGAAAGAAAAACCGAGGAAGATGAAGATAAGCAGAGCAAAAAATACAGGGAGTAAAAGGCATCCTGAGAAGTTGCTAAATGCTAAAAAATAAAAAGGGTTCAGCATAATTAACATTTCCAACTGTAGAATCAAAGTTCTCTTTCTCCCCCTACCCCCGCCGCCAACTCCAGGCCTGCCTGGTACTGACGCAACTCCAGTGCTCTCCATCACTTTACCAGCAGCTTTTTTTTTTTTTTTTTTTTTTTTTTTTTTTTTTTTTTTTTTTTTTTTT
>NW_007731040.1:132726-154457 GCF_000696425.1 Galeopterus variegatus | reverse complement strand
GCCTGGTACTGACGCAACTCCAGTGCTCTCCATCACTTTACCAGCAGCTTTTTTTTTTTTTTTTTTTTTTTGGCAGCTGGCCAGTATGGGGATCCGAACCCTTGACCTTGGTGTTATCAACACTGAGCTCTAACCAACTGAGATAACTGGACCAGCTCTCTCCGTCACTTTAAAACGATGTTGCCCAATAGAGAAAAAAACAGGTTCTCAGAGACCATGATGCTGATATTATTTCACTTCATATGAGAGTGTTAAAGAACAATTTAATTGTTGTTATTAAGAATATATACTCCATTTTCTAAAATATGCTAAACCAGTATATCTCCATCTTCTTTCAAGATAGCCATATAAGAGCCATAGGTCTGAGATACATACGTGGTGGGAATTCTTGCCAAATGGATGATTGTTGGACCAGGCAGAGAAGTGGATGAAATTTCCATCAACAAAGCTTTTTTAAAAACATGTATTTCTTTCATAAACCTACTCATCCACCTCTAGGCCTATGCAGCTATGGCACATGGTATTAACTAAGAATTTGGAAGATACATATTCAGGTTCTACCTCCCCTTACCAGCTCTGCAATCTTTTAGACAAATTAACTTCTCTGAGCTTCAGTTTCCCTTTCAGCAGAATACCATCTTCCTTGTCTAACACCTCTAGTTGTAACAAGGATTCAATGACATGGGTTATAGGGCTCTATAGACTTCGAGGACTACAATAAATGTAAGTTGTTGTTCTTGAAAAGTGTTTTCATTATCACAATCGCATGATGCTATTTACATAATAGTCCCCTTAATCATTTTCTTAATCCTAAGGAGATAATTATAACTGGTACTAAATGTTTCACATTAATTTAGGAAAGCAGAAAAAGGAGAGGTGTATTTTTCAATAATGAATAGTATATGCAAAGTATACATGGATGAAGAAAACTAGATCTTATTTTTCAGATGGGCAATTATTATATGATCCTCTGGAAAGAAAACCTAATTCAACTTTTAAGTTTCTACCTTTAATAATTCTAAGCATGTTGAATAGTCATGCCAAATGACTTGAATGAATTCCTAAATATGAATAGAAAGGGGAATTCTATTCACACAAAGGAAAGGTCTTGTTGCCAGAGAAAAAAATTTAAAAGTTAATGGAAGCTGGAAATGATTTAATGTAACCATAAGAGTGAGTCTGTGAAAAATGTTGAGTTGTGTTTTCTTCTTGACGAGAACATCAAAAATGTAATCAACTAAAAGACTGAAAGGGTTGAGTAACCATTCATCTTTCTCCTTTTAACAAAAACTATTTTTTGTTACACTTTGCAATGCCTTGAAGATAAAGCCAAATAATATTGCAAAACTAAATCCATTTTTAACTAAATACCAGACAGATCTAGTTGTACAGGCTTCTATCATATAATTAGAAAATAAGTCTTTCTATTTATTTATAGGGTGCCATAAAGAAAAGATGAATTCTCAACATCATCACTTTGTTCCCCATAAATATATGCAATTATCATATGTCAATTAAGAACAAATAAATTTAAATTTAAAATAAAATAAAATACATGATCATCAAAAATAATTTTCAGTGTCATGTCTACAAACTTTCATTGAACAGATAAAAAAATGAAAAATGAAATATGAATAATGAATGACAAATTATTTTCTTGGGTCTCCAGAAGCCACTTAAATATTAAAATAAAACGATACCATGATTAATCCTTTGTTACATAAGGATATTGAAAACAATTTTACTGCGGACTTCAGACCACTTGACTCTGTTATGTTAAATAGATCCATTATCCCTAGGGGTATGTCCTTTCTCCCTGGAGTTCCAGCTCCTTGCACCAGGATAGCATATTCCTTCTACTTTCCAGTTCTAACAGTCTGTTCTCTTACCTGTATCTTATTGCCAAGGGGCCTACAGCTCTTGGATACTCTATTTTCTCTGTTTCTCCAGATTCCTTCTCCACTCTTCATCCTACTCTATGCCTCTGGAGGCTGATATCAATGGACTGCACAAATTAAGCTTTATTGACATCTGGCTTCCAGTTGAGTTCAGCCAATAGGAGGGACCAACCGGAGAGTTGGGATGGAAAGAGAAGTTGGATATTTATACCACCAGCTCTCTCCTAGCTGAGCAGAAATTTGGTAGTGGTTTTCTTCTTCTGTTGAAGGCCGCAGTCTTGGAAGGTGACTCTGTCCTACAGCTATAGCTCTTTCCAATTCCCAGTAATGGCTTTCACCTCTTGTGCTTTCAGGCACAGAGTGGTAACAGCTCCATGCTGTTATTGGCTACTGTGTGTTTTACCATCCCTAGCTGGATTCCCTTAATTCTGACCACAAACCTTTGTAAGATAGTTCCTTTAGTAAACCCTCTTCATTACCCCATGTGAGTGTGCCCTCTGTTTCCAGCCAGGACTCTTTCCCTCATAAGCCCACCATTACCCATGAGGTCATGTTCAAACTCTTCTTTCTGACCTTTAACTCTTTCTGATACTCTTTTACACCTCTGTTTTGCAAGCTGTGAGCCAACATTACTTTCCCCTCATCTATATGACCTCTAGCACATGTTTTCTTTGCTCTGACTATTATGACTTTGCACCTTATTTTCAATTCACATAAAATTATTTACTTAGGTTTAAGACATACTTCACCTAAAGATTACACAGAAATTTTTTTGCCTATTTTTATTTTTATTTTTAAAAATTTTATTTATTATTAACATATTTGTTATTACAA
The DNA here is from genome assembly GCF_000696425.1 of Galeopterus variegatus. Taxonomy (NCBI): domain Eukaryota; kingdom Metazoa; phylum Chordata; class Mammalia; order Dermoptera; family Cynocephalidae; genus Galeopterus; species Galeopterus variegatus. Next base: position 151,725 of record NW_007731040.1, on the reverse strand, counting down.
ATCATGATTTTTCTTTATGCCCTTTATCTGACCTATCACTCCCAACCCCCCTCCCTCCCTTCCCCTCATCTCTAGAATCCTTAGGTTTGTTCTCTCTTGAAAGTCCAAGTCCAGAGTGTTGTTGTGGTCTTCTCTCTCTCTCTCTCTCTCTCTCCCTCCCTCCCCCTCTCCCTCCCCCTCTCCCTCTCCCTCTCTTTCTTAGCACCCAGTTATGAGTGTGAGAACATGTGGTATTTCTCTTTCTGTGTCTGGCTTATTTCACTTAACACAATTTTCTCCAGACTCATCCATGTTGCTGCAAATGGCAGAATTTCATTCCTTTTATGGCTGAGTAGTATTCCGTTGAGTATATACACCACAGTTTCTTTATCCAGTCATCCGTTGGTGGACACTTAGGTTGGTTCCATATTTTGGCTATTGCAAACAGAGCTGCAGTGAACGTGGGAGTGCAGGTGTCCCTTCAACATGTTGATTTCCATTCCTTTGGATATATACCCAGTAGTGGGATTGCTGGATTGTATGGTAGATCTATCTGTAGTTGTTTGAGGAACCTCCATAGTGTTCTCCATAATGACTGTGCTAATTTACAGTCCCACCAAGAGTGTAGGAAGGTTCTCCTTTCCCCACACCCTCACCAGCATTCAGACTCTTAAACTTAAAGCCCTTTGATTTGTCATCAATAATCTAATTTAATGGCTTTATAAAGGGGAGCTTGAAACTTAAAGGGTTTTAAGAATTGAGGCAAGGAGAAAAATAGTGACAAAGACCTGGGTTAAGATTGAAAGAAAGTAAGGAAGGCTGGAAAAGGAGGAGAAGCAAATCAAAAGACAAAAGGGCTTTATTTAAAAGACTGAGATTACACAGAAATTTATTCTTCATACTTCTTATAGCTTCTAAGCCAGGAAGAAGCACTAGTTAGTAGCTTGAAATTTTAACTCATTCTTTCTTGATTTGCTTCTCCTCCTTTTCCAGCCTTCCTTACTTTCTTTCAATCTTAACTCAGGCTTTATCACTATTTTTCTCCTTGCCCCAATTCTAACAATGCTTTGTTTCAAGCTCCCATTTATAAAGTCATTAAATTAGACTATTGATGACAAATCAAAGGACTCTGAGTTTAAGAGTCTGAAAGTCCTTTGCTCTCTCAATATAACAAAGTCTGAATCTTCCACCCTTCAGGGCACAATACACAGTTCATGTTTTTTTTTTTTTTTTTTTTTTTTTTTTGGCTGATCAAAGAAAGGAGGTTAATTTACTCAGAAAGTGCCATCATGTTTACTTAAACTAAGCACTGTTGTTAGTTCTGTTATTGTATTAAAAATATTCAAGTGAAGGATGTTCAAGGGTAATGTAGCACATGAAGCTGTTGGAACAGGGAAGATAAACAAAGATAAAATTAGAATGGACTTTTAGAACCAGATTCCACTTTGGCTTTTTACTTCAATCTATTACAGTAATGTCTCCTTTTTTTACCCCCAAGGACCAGTTTGGATGCTTCCAGACAAGGCCAGAACCCATTCCGGAGGAGGGACTTCTTTGCCCACAGTAAAAGCATGCAATTTTACTTTCCTGGTAATCAGTTTAAGAGGCACCACTATATATCCCTCTTTAGAGAGGAGTGAGAGAAGGGAGGTATAACACAGCCCCAGTGAGATCTGGAAAGTGGATGGCTCAGATCAGACATTCTGGGGCCACCCCAGTTGTGAAGTGCATAGCATTTGTTTCTGGTGTCTTCTCTGCAGCAGACAGTAGTAAAGTGAGCATGAACTCTGAAGTTGGACAGATTTGTGTTTGAATTCTGGTCCTGCCATTTAGTAGGACCAGGCATTATGGACTAAACCAGTGATAGAACCAGATTTCTAAAGGTGCTCTACATTTGGTGACTTTGAAATACATTTATTCATTTTACAGATATTTTACTGAGTGCCTACTGTGTTCCACGTCCTATCCTAAGCATGGGGATATTAAAAATGGAAGTAAAATGAGGTCCCTTATCTCATGGGATTTACCATGACTTCACAGACTAGCCTTCTTTCCAGCTGTCTACTGACCCTAAAAGGGCTAGATGGCACATTGCCCCTCCTGTGTCCATAGGCAATCAAGCAAAATGCACTAATTAAATGTCTCCGTAATGACTGTGTGCTTCAAGAATGGCCTGGTGCCAATGCCTTGAAAAGTCTGTGCTCCAAATGCCACTCTTGTTCTGAAGCTAATGGATAAAGTGACCACAGCGTACGCTTAGAATTTATTGTTTTCTTTAGATTTAATCAAGTGCTAGTCTCCTCCTCCTCTGAAAATGTTAATGCTTTCTTTCTACTATAGCCACTATGCTTTAACATGAAAATAATTAAATTTTCTCCTCTGACTTTTAATTATCCCCTGACAGCTTTTAGAAATGGCACGGATAACACAAATCAGAAATGCCAGTTGGCTTTGGAACACATCCTGTGTGCTTTTGAAACATATTTTTTGAGTTATGTTTTGAAAAAGTGTTAGCGTTAATTTGTGTTTCCTTAACCAACACCAACAGATGAGCAGAAAAGGGAAGGAGATCCTTCACAAATGTAACGGTGTGACAGGAGGACTTCGCAGGATTGACAGTACCATGGAGACAATCAGCCAGCAGAAAAGGGAGATGTCATTGACTATTTCTTAAGAATGTCTTTCCAGGTGCTATATGCTAAGCTGGGCATCAGACATTTCCTCACCTGAGGTCCCATCTTTCTCAGTGCTTCTTAAAGTATCTGTGGGAAAAGGGCTAGGTTTTTTTCTTAATTTCCAATCTAAAAGTTTCCAAGTACTAACTCTCAATTTCTGTACTTTTTTCATTGTGGACCAGTAACAAACAACCAGCACTCTTCCGTGAACCACATTTTGAGTAGTCCTGCTGTATATAAATAATGATCACTCTTTAAGGGATAGATAACATGCCAAACAGATAACATGCCAATCTTCACAAAAATCCTATGAGGCAATTCTTTCTTGTTTTACAGATGAAAACATGAGATTTAGAGAGTTTAGGTAATTTTCCACAAGTCACAAAATTAGTCAGTGGTAGAACATTTTATGCTGACTCAAATCTATCCACCATCATATTTTAATAATCAGCAAGTAGTAAGGTTGGATAATTTAAAATGTGCAAGGCTGTTGACAGAAGAATGACATTGGGAAGATTCAGATCTGATAGTCCAAGGCCATAAATTAATGCTGGAAGCAAAATACCAGGAGAACCTGGTCAGGCATGGGTCAGGTACTAGGTAATTGCCGATGAGAATGGTTGAAACTGGGCTGGCTGCTGGACCATTGAGTGTGCTCATGAGCAGCTACCCAAATAAGGGATTTTGATTTTGTTAAGTGTCCTTTCTTCCTAGGGCAACCAAACACATTTTTATTAATAGCTATCACCTGATTTTTCTACCACCTTCCAATGTACTGTCTGGGGTTCACTATACCCTGGTGGTCCTGATCCTTTTAAGGTGATAGGCTCATCAATATCTATCCATAAAGCTTTATGGTACATGGCATAGGGAACGATCTTCATCCTCAGAGAGACCAAATGCTATACTGTCCAGGGTCATCAACTTCAAGGACTTGGCTCCTCTTTATCAGAACATCTTCATAGGAAAGCACATCCTGTGAGGCCAGCAGAACTGGGAGTGGATCACTCCCTAAGGCTGGGAGGTAGGCACAGCATGATTACTTCACGATTTACAGGTAGAGAAGGGGACTTCAACCAGGGAATTAGCTCTTAGGGAGACCCACTGGAAACGGTGCGGCATCTGAGGAATGGATCAGTCCCCAAGAACCAGGGAACGTGATGCTAATAATGGAAACTCACATTGGAAGCCAAAGTAGGGGGGCAAATACAGGGTGAGAAATGATAGGTGAGACTGCAGATGTGCATTGTGAAAGCATGGATGCAAGGCAAGAGGGAGGAACCAAGATAAAAAGAGACCCTGAGCAGGGAGAGGTTAGTAGATCAAATGTAGTAGATGAGAACAAAGTATGTCCAAGCTCCCGGGTTTGGCACAAGATCAAATAAATAATATATTCATATTGTAGAAAATACAGAAACACTCACAGACACACACATACACACACACAAGAAATTAGTCGCCTATATTCATACCACCCAGAGATGATCATTTCAGTATGTTTTCTATGCATTATTTGACTTTGAGGATGAGTAAAGCCCAACCAAGCTGGTTCCCTGATTGTGTCCCGAGCAGTACGTGTGCTGGAGGGAGGGGGAGATATTGAGACCAGGACAGTTAATTCAGTTCTGAAAAATAGGGGCAACGTTGCAGATGGCCAAGGCATCATGGGATTTCTGACCCAGAGAGAATTTGAAGATCATCCAGTTGGTGATTTTAAAATTGTGTTGGAGCTGTATAGGTCCAGCACAGATGCCTTAGGGGCTGTCTGGAGGCAGAATTGAGTATACCGCCAAGTGGTCAGGGTTATAGGTCCTACAACCTGGCTTCAACCCAGAAGCTCTGTTTTATCTGGTTTATATATTCCTTCCTGGTTAAGATTTCATATGAAGAAAGCGTTCTACTGCTTTTAAAGCAGGAAAATAAAAAAGATTGGAAGTCATTTTTCTAATCCCAAGTAATCATTTTCTAAATAAGGAATCTGAAATCCCAAGAGATAAAAGGACATTCAGATGATCCCACAGTCAGGTGCATTAGCTATAAGGTGCATTCTGATTTCCTGTCCCTTCTCTAACATGCCCCTTAAATTGGCTGTATCCTTTTATGTTCTTCTTTAGAATAGGCCTACTCTTAGAAAACACCTGGTCTTGGCTCAGTATTATACAGCAGTAGGGTTATCAGCCATCCCTGTTTTCCCAGGACAGAGAGATTGCCCTTAGATGCAGGTTTGAGTGCTAAAATCATGAAAGTTTCAGACAAACCAGGATGGTTGTTCACCCTGTTAGGAAGCCCCCAATTCCCAGATCTTTCCTTACTAACAACTCTGTTTTTTGTTGCTGGAACTCTGTCTAAATTTATTTATTCGTTTATTTTAATTTTTTCTTTATTATTAGCATATTTGTTTTTACAAATTGTGATATTTCTTTATGCCCCTACCTATCACTCCCAAACCCCTCCCTCTTCCCCCCATCTCTAGTATCCTTAGGCTTGTTCTCTCCTTCCGAAAGTTCAACATATTGTTGTGGTCTTTCTTTCTTTCCTTCATTCCTTCTTTCTTCCCTCCTTCCCTTCCCGCTCCCTCTTCCTTCCTAGCAGCCAATTATAAGTGAGAACATGTGGTATTACTGTTTCTTTGTCTGGCTTATTTCACTTGACATAATTTTCTCCATACTCATCCATGTTGTTGCAAATGGCAGAATTTCATTCTGTTTATGGCTGAGTGGTATTCCATTATGTATATATACCACATTTTCTTTATCCAGTCGTCCATCAATGGATACTTAGGTTGGTTCCATATTTTGGCTATTGTAAATAGAGCTGCAATGAACATGGGAGTGCAGATTGCCATTCAACATGATGATTTCCATTTCTTTGGGTATATACCCAGTAGTGGGATTGCTGGGTCATATGGTAGCTCTATCTGTACTTGTTTGAGAAACCTCCAAACTGTTTTCCATAATGGCTGTGCTAATTTACAGTCCCACCAAAAACGTAGAAGAGTTCCCCTTTCCCCCATCCTTTTCAGCATTTGTTATTCTCGGTCTTTTTAATAATGGCCAGTCTAACTGGAGTGAGATGATATCTCAGTGTGGTTTTGATTTGCATTTCTCTGATGACTAGTGATGCTGAGCATTTTTTCATGTACCTGTTGGCCATTTGTATGTCTTTCTTTGAAAAAAGTCTATTCATCTCCTTTGCCCATTTTTTAATTGGATTATTTGTTTTTTTTACTATATTGTTGTTTGAGTTCTTTGTATATTCTGGATATTAACCCCTTGTAAGATGTATAGTTTGAAATATTTTCTCCCATTCCATAGGTTGTCTTTCCACTCTGCTGATTGTTTCCTTTACTGTGAAGAAGCTTTTTAGTTTGATATAATCGCACTAATTTATTTTTTCTTTTGTTGGTTGTGCTTTTGCAGTCTTCTTCATAAAGTCTTTTCCCAGTCCTATTACCTGGAATGTTTCCCCTATATTTTTCTTTAGTAATTTTATGCTTTCAGGTCTTATATTTAAGTCTTTAATCCATTTTGAGTTGATTTTGGTATATAGTGAGAGGTACAGATCCAGTTTCATTTTTTTGCATATGAATGTCCAATTTTCCCAACACCACTTATTGAAGAGACAGTCTTTTCCCCAATGTATGTTCTTGGTGCCTTTGTCAAAGTTCATTTGGCTGTAAGTATGTGGGTTGACTTCTGGGTCTTCTATTCTGTTCTGTTGATCTGAGTGTCTTTTTTCATGCCAGTACCATGCTGTTTTGGTTGTAACATAACTTGAAGTCAGATAGTGTTATGCCTCCAGCTTTATTTATTTATTTTTTGCTTAGGATTGCTTTGGCTGCTATAGGGCCTTTTGTTGTTCCATATGAATGTTTGAATTGCTTTTTCTCTTTCTGTGAAGTACTAGTCAGAGCAATCAGGCAAGAGAAAGAAATAAAGTGCATCAAGATAGGAAAGGATGAGGTCAAACTGTCCTTGTTTGCTGACAACATGATCTTATCTATAGAAAAACCTATAGACTCTATCAAAAACCTCTTACAGCTGATTAACAATTTCAGTAATGTTGCAGGATACAAAATCAACACCCAAAAATCAATAGCTTTTTTATATTCCAATAACAAACTAGCAGAAAATGAAATCAAGAAAGCAAGCCCATTTAAAATCGTCGCCAAAAAATAAAATACCTAGGTATCAATTTAACCAAAGAGGTGAAAGAGCTCTACAATGAGAACTACGAAACACTACTGAAAGAAATTAAACAGGACACTAAAAGGTAGAAAGACATCCTATGCTCTTGGATGGGAAGAATTAACATTGTGAAAATGTCCATCCTACCCAAAGCAATCTACAGATTCAATGCAATCCCCATCAAAATAGCAATTCTGTGTAAATTTAGATTTCTGGTTCACAGAGTCCTTCAATCTTTGAAGCCCAGTACTTGACCCTGGTTTCCTAATTTCTGCTTCCTGACTACATGGTTTCTGATTCATACCTGTTCTGATTCACACACATTCTACCTGCTTACTTCTCTTTGTCATGAACAACACCCTCTACTCAGCCTTCAATTTTTTCCTCTGGGATCTGATCAAGTGTAGTCTTTGAAGATGTCACTGAGTGTCACTTACCGTGCATGTGAATTGCAGTAACTGCTGGCTACTTTATTAATCAGTCCCTGCCTAACTTCTTTTACATTTTGGAAACTCCTAGACCCAAATTCAGACTTTTCTCAGATCTTCTTTCCATCTTTTCTCTGCTAACAGGTATGAAAAACATCACATCTTGACTGCTGAAGGTCAACTATATATTTTATGCTCCATGCTGTCCATGAACTGAGTGCCTCAACCTAACAGGTCACCAGGGGATTTTTTAAAAATTTCATTTATTAAATAATTATGAAGAGTATCTTTGGGCCACAGTTGACCAGTGTATCTAAACTATTTTCAGAATTTCATTTTACCTTAAGAAGACTTGATGCATATCATTCAAAGAGGGTTTGGTTAAGTAATCCAAGCACGGAATTTTAGCATCTCATTTAATGAGAACTCTGCCGAAGTGCTTCTGTTACTTCACTCAGCATTTGGCCTGTGGGGAAAGCCTGGTGGCCTTTAATGTGCTCATCTGCCCACTCAAATCTATTCTAGTCTTACTTTGTAGATTCAGATCTGAACTATTTTTCAGTCACAGACATGCTGTTTTTCAAAAACAAAACCAAAACCAAAGCTGTTTGGCTCAACTCTGTGTGTCTCCTGCTCTCTCCAGCCACAGTGATGGCACTCAGACCTAAGCGCTCAAGGGATATGATTAGAGACAGGATAGGGCATTGAAATTCATGCCATGGAGCATTCAAGCTCAGCTATCATGTGAAAGATCATGGTGCTTTTGTTCGCACTCAGTAAACACTGAGTTCTATATTTTTTGCCTCTTTTGTTTTTGTTTCTGTGGAGGGAAAAACATCACTTTATTTCCTTCCAAACTTGTGAATAAGAACATAAATATCGATGATGTTGTAAACATACTGTGGAGAAGAAAATCTGTTAATTAGCATATTTCCTATAGCAGCTATGTCAGTGGAAGAAAGACTGGAGGGGGAAGTAATATTCTTGTAGTTTTGAAACAGAATTTAGGATTCTAGCTTATAGCATATTCTCTTGGGATTCATCAGATACCAACAACTTTTTCTACAGATGAGGAAATTGAACACAGAGAGATAAAAGTAGTGGTTTTCCACTCTAGGTGTACATTAAATACATCTGGGAACTTTAGAAAATAGGAATGCCCGGGCCCCACCCTCAGAGCCAGTCTGATTGGCCAAGGATGGAGCTTGCATTGATGATTTTTAAAAGCCCCCCACATGGTTCTCATGAACAGCTGAAATTCAGAATCCCTGTTGTAAAGTTCAGTGGCAGAGTGGGGAGTAGAACAAGGCCATGTGAGTTCAGAACAGAGATGTGTCCACTGCCCCCATGCTGCCACCTTGCAGAACGCTGGCTGTTGGCATCAAAGAGAGCACCAACAGGTGAGCCACAGACACCGTGAAGAGGGAAAGCGTTGCATCCAGGAACATTTTTGAGTAAAATGGAGAATGCTAATCCCATCTCAGTCAATACAAGCACTTCTCAGGAGACAGAGGACACACAAGGATGTGCTGACATACTATATAAGTCAGCTTGGACTTCACTAGGGTCTTCCTAAATTGTGGTACCCTCTGGAAAGAGAAACTAATCATTTAGCAAGTAGAATGACAGCAGAGCTCCTTTAGGAGGTACAGATGCTTGGAACCTCTTCCTTCCCAGATGATTCAAGGAACCAGAACATTCCTGCTAACTCCTTAAGTCAGCAGGTCACTCATTAAGTCCTTCTTTTGCCACCCTACCACTCTCCCTCCTGCTAGACAATGAGCATCACTGAAGAAACCACCTTGTCTTGGAGTATTCCCTACAACTTAATATAGTGCTTGACATACAGTTGATCTTCATTATTTAAGGACTCTGTGTTTGTGATTTTACCTACTAGATGAAATTTATTTGTAACCCCCAAATCAATACTTGTAGCACTTTCATGGTTCTTCATGGACATTCACGGACATGTACAGAGCAACAAAAAATTTGAGTCACCCAATGTACATGCATGCTCCCAGGTGAGGTGGAACAAGGCAACACTCTGCCTTCTTATTTCAGCTCTCAGACTGTAAACAAGTGTCCTGTTTGCAGTGTATTTGTGCTGCACTTTTGTGTTTTTTGTTGGTGATTACTGTTTAAAATGGCCTCCAAGCATCATGCTGAAGTGCTATGTAGTGTTCCTAAGGGAAAGAAGTCTGTGATGTGTCTTATGGAGAAAATGCATGTATTAGATAAATTTGATTCAGGTATGAGTGACAATGCTGTTGGACATAGTTCAATGTTAATGAATCAACAATATATATTAAATAAGGTGTCTTTAAACAGAAACACATATTAAATAAGGTTATGTGTTGATCGGTTGATGAATATTGTAACCAGAGGCATGCAGGAACCCTACCCTGTATTTCCCCCAGGAGCAATGGTCCAGTATTTGATAATTCAGTATTCACAGTGGCTTTATAGAATATAACCACCACAAATAATAAGAATCGACTGTATATGGTAAGTGCTCGATAAATACTTGTTAAGTAAATGAGCAACTGAATAAAAATCTCATATATATACATATATGTATGTACAGTATTTGTATTGGATTCTGTGTTGGTGCTGGGACCTCGAAAATGCCAATAGTAGTTAAACTTTATCAAGTACCCACTATGAATCAGGCACTTCACATGTCTATTTTTATTTAATATTTATAACAGTCCTATGAGACAACCACTTATTTTCTTTTTACAGAGAAGGTAATTGAGGCACAAAGATATGAATGAAATTGTTCAAAGTCCTTCAGCTAGAAAGTGGTGAATACATATTTGATCCAGGCAGCTAGGCTATCTTTATGGGTTGAACTGTATCCCCCCAAATTCATATGTTGAAGTCCTAACTCCCAGTACCTCAGAATGTGACTATATTTAAAGATAGGGTTTTTAAAGAAATAGTTAAATGAAGTTAATGGAGTGGGCCTTAGTACAATAGGACTGGTGTCTCTACAAGAAGAGGAGATTAGGACACAGACATTCACAGAGGGACAGCTATGTGAGGACACAGGGAGAAGACAGCCATGTACAAGCCAAAGAGAGAAGCCTTAGAAGAAATCAATTCTGCTGACACCTTCATCTCAGACTTGTGGCTGTCAGAATGGTTAGGAAAAACATTTCTGTTATTTTAGCCACCTAGACTGTGGTAACTTGCTATGGCAGCCTGAGCAAACTAATATGACTACAGTTGCTGTGTCTGGCTAAGAAATAAGGCATGGCCCCAGCTTCCAAATTTTTCAGAGTTTAGCCACTTGTCATAATCCACTGGAGACAGTTTTCTCCAGGGAGGGAACAGTATAATTACGAATTAGGCTATGATTAAATCTGTAATTCTGGAACTGCCTGCAAGAATGAAGCAAGTGAGAAAAAGTGCTGGATCTTGGGCCAAAGCCAAGTGGAGCATAAAGGTGGCCAAGCCAGAACAAAGCACCAGGAGGGATGCCAAGTCATAGCATTACGAGCAAAGCAGGGAAGAGTTGTGCTGGATGAAAAACAAACCAAATGATTAAGCCAAGAAGGAGGACCAGGTCACAAAGGCAAATGTTTAAAAAGTAGAACTCAAAGGCATAAGACAATAAGAAAGAAATCATGAGGACTGCTTTCTGTGTCCATAGCCCAACTGAGACCCAATTGGCTATAATGTGTAGCTTTAAGGAGCTTAAATCTATTTTCCTTTCCTGTTTCTTTATCTGGATAAAAAAAATACAGTGTTGAAATTGAACTCTTACACCCCCATAAAAATATGGCTGAGTGACAGGTTGGTCATAACTGTGCCATCTTGGGTTCCCCAGAAGAAGATGCTAAGAGGAAGATTATGGAATACCGTAGTCTTTAATTTTAATAGCAGGAAAGAAAAATTCTTATTTTCTACCTTTTCAAAAACATTCTTGGCAATTTTTGCATACTTTGTTTTCTTATATACATTTTAAAAATCATTTTGTCTATTTGAAAAGAAACCCTGTTGGGTTTCTGATTTAAATTGCATTAAATGTATATATTTATTTAGAAAGAATTAGCATTTTTATTATATTAAGACTTTCCATTAAGGAGTATAGTATGTCTCTATGTTTATTCAGGTCTTGTTTTATGTCCCTCAATAAAATTTATAGCTCTCCCAAATAAATATTATGCTTTCCTTGTTAAATTTTTTCCTATGTATTTTGTTGTTTTTTCTCTTTTGTTAACGGGGTGTGTGTGTGTGTGTGTGTGTGTGTGTGTGTTCCATTTCCATTTCTATCTGGTTTCTACTAGCATGATTGTTGATTTAAAAAAATTTTTTTCTGGTAACCAGAACCTTACTAAATTATTTTACTTTTAACCCCACAATTTAGTTCTAATTGAGCCTGTTAGGGTTTTTAGGAAACCATGAAATCATTTGCAAATCAGGATAATATGACTCTCTTCCAATATTTACTTAACTTCTTTACTTTTTAAGGATTATTGCATTAGCTAGAACACCAAAGAAATGAAAATAATAGCATCTCTTCCATGAAAGAGCATAAACTATTGGCCAGTGTTCACTACACTTTAGAGTTGTAATTGTGACTGCAGCTACTTTACATGTGACACATAATCTTTCTTACTGTCTGATCCATTCCAGGATGATATTGCTGGGTTAGGACGTCTCTGTGAGCAGAACCATATGCAAGCAGAGCATTTTTAAGGAACACATGTAGACAGAGTTGTTCTGCCTAGCTGTGAGGTTGATAGGGGGTGGTGGGGGCAAAGTACATCTCAGAGGTTAATTGTCCCAAATGCTTTTTAGTAACAGTTGCAACATTTTCAAAAACTATGAAAATTTGAACTTTTTACTTTTTAGGTCTGGCCCAGCAACGTGTCCTGTGGGAAGGTGGAAGGAGGCTTAGTCTGCCACTCTCACTGTCTCCAAGGACTGTGCTGTAGGCTTGCAGCTCAGCTGTTGTTTGCAAAGCCCAGGACCACATCTTGTACCCTTCTCTGTCCTCAAGGACAAAACCCACTTCACATAACTAAGCCCACGTGGATCCACACACTGAAAATTATAAAAGACTGCACAAAGCTGTTTTCCTCCTCTCGCTCTTATGAGAAATTCCTTTGTATGCTTTAGGAATAAGTAGCTGGGGATAATTTCCTCCCTCTACCTTCACCTTTTTCTTTCTCATTTTGAAATCACCACGAAGGTTCCTAAGATCAAGTCACTCTGGTTATCAGATGATTTCCCCCTCTCGACGCCATCATCTTTCCATGTGGTGCAGGTATTTATTTGAGGGCCTTAGGCTTTAAGCTCTGTAGAGCAAGCAGCGTGTACTTTATTTTTCCTCTTCTGTGCTCTAAGACACTTGTAATAATTATCAGCCTAAAAGTAACCCAATTTGTCATATGCACAGTGTTTGGTAGCCTTTCAAAGCTTTTTTTCTTTTTCCTGGCTGATCCCAGTTGCAACGGCACGGTACTGGACTAAATTTAACATGTGTGCAATGTAAAGATTTTGCCTCATTTTATCTATCTAGAACTTTGATTCTCTGGTATTTTGAACCCCACAGGCTATGATAGCTCAAGTTCCCTAGTAACCAGCCGAAGTCCAACACCAGAGCGGAACCAAAAGAAGTCACATTCCTTAATAAAGAGAGCAACAGCCAGGGAACCAGTAAGTGTAGGTGCACGGTCAGGCTGGAGCCTCACTCCTTTGAGGATATGACTGACAAGTCTTTTGTTAAGCTGCTCAAATCCTCCATCTGTAAAATGGGTCCGACATTTGACTGCGAGTACCTCTGGCACATATTGTGAGGATTAATAAAAAATCCAGAAAACACTTTGAACCTTTCAGAATAAAAGAACGTAGAAAGTGTGTTGAATTTATAATAATTTGGTGATAGCATGAAGATAATGTTGGAGAGCGGATCAGCCAAATCATTTTTAAGATTTAAAGACAAACACAGTAATATCAGTCTCTCTGCTTGCCTTATAGCTGAGATAACTGTGTTTATATAATTATCTCAAGTGGTGATAAATACATTGAAAACTGACGAAAACATATGGTAGTATAAAAAGCAATCAGTTACGATGTCTGAGATCAATCCACACATGAGGATATTTACTCAACACTAATTTGGTTAATCCTTCTTAGAGAAGTCTGTCAATTCTAGAGGTCATAACTCACGATGCAAAGTGAGACCATTAGTATGGTGTACAGTCTGATGGACAGAATTTTTTAAATGTCATCTTTTGGGTTGCAGTCACCTCTCTTGATGCCAGTGTGGAATTTGGCTCACCTGAGCCAACATGCCTTACCTTACAGTTCAAGTCCTCCTCCCACACCTGCAATCTGTGCATTCATTTGTTGTCTTGCCATTATCCCACGCAGACCTTGCATTTCACCCATGCCAGTTTATTTCCTCCTCGTGCCCCCAAACACAATGAACACTTCTCAGCTGCAAACATCGCCTCACAAGTCTCTGCCTTAAAAAAACATGTTTTAAAAAGTTCCTTTGGATCATCTGAAACAAAACTATCCTGAAAATTACCAGATCAAATACTTCCTTGTAAAATGGACTGTTTTATTTCCCAGGCCCACAGTGGTCATTACATCCTTGAGGTATCATCAGGCATCAGGAAGAACTGGGTTCAAACCCTTTCTCTGCTGCATTCTGTGCATACTTATGGCAAATTACTGCATCTCTCTCGACCTCGGATTCTCATCTATAAAACAGATAATAATACACTCAAAGGTTGTTGAGAAGATTAAATAAAGATATATATGCACTAAATAATGTATACACATTTTTGCATATATCCTTATATATGCACAAGAGCACTTAGAAAAGTGCCTAGAAAAAATTTTGTATTGTCTTTTAATTCTATTAAAACTTTTTGAAGTATCCTTATATATGTAAGTGAAGATATATATATATATATGAAATACGAATACATATGTATGTGTACATACATACACACACAAATATATATACAAGAAGTCAGAATACACACACACACACATACACAGTGAGTCAGAAATCTCACAAGTACTCCGTGCTCAATAAACTTGTAACTGATAGTTTTCCTTCCTCTCTCTCCCCTGCACCCACTTTCTAGCTCTCATATCAATCATGGTGGCTTTTCTAGAGGATAGAGTAGGACCCTATATCACCTAACAAGATAGATGTGTTCCCTTGGAAGGAATTTAAAACCAGGTTAAAAGGTCCATTAGCCTTCATTCTAATTTTCTGTGATGTCTAGAGAATCCAGCCACTTTGTCCACTCCTCCACCCCATGCTGAGATTATTTGTTAATCACAAGTGCAAAAAGCATGATTATTAAATAAGGCAAGGAAACCTCCTATAAGAACCAAAAAAAAAAAAAAGGAAGCATGCCTTGGTTCTTTCTTAAGGAAATATGTTTTAGTTGCTTTATATTATTATATATTTTTGAGTGGTGTTCACTTAAATATAAGAGAAAAGCATCAAAAGTCACAATACTGGATAGAGAAACCACCTTAAACTGCAGACTCTCAAGAGCTACTGTGCCATTTGTACCTTCTCTCTGGGCATTAGGGAACTCATTGTTCAGAGACACATGATTGCCTCGGCTGAATCTGATCCACCAGCAAGGACTCCGAAAGACATTCATTTAATCACTTGTCCTAAAGCTGCTGCCAAAATTGCAGCCAGCTGAAGTGACACAGGAAACCAAGTCCCTGCGCTGAACGTGGAAGATGAAAGGAGGCATCATACAAAGGGTTGATGAAAGGCCAGGTGCTGTGGCGGCCCTCACCCTCAGAATATCAAGGAATTTCTAAAAGCCGCCCTGGCCCGAATTCATTTTCTTCAAATACAGGAACTGCTGGAATTTCCATCCAATTTCTCTGAAAAACCCATCTTGGCGCTTCTGTGAAGGCAGGTGATTCCCACGGACCAATAACTCCAACAACATAGGACTTTGTAGATTTGCTCTTTTCTAAAAAGGGCAAGACAAGTGTCTCTTCCATCTCCATTTTGATTTCCCCAGGACCTCCTGGTTTTATTAGTGAAGGTTCCTAGTCCTAGAAAAACCCTCAGCTTTGGGGAAATATGGAACAGCTTTATTAGAAATATAGCCAGAAGTGGGGAATGCCACAGGATCACCAACTCCTTTCAATAGGACAGGACTCATTCCACTTAGAAAAAGCCAGAATAAACAATTTTCTAGTCAAACCACATCTAAGATCTCTTTCTTCTCCAATTCATTGGTTACAAATTTTTTTTATTGAAACATAATTGATTATACATATGTGTGGGGTACAAAGTTGAATATCAATACCTGAGTACAATGTGTGATGATCAAATCAGGATAATTAGCATGTTCATCATTACAAAACCTAATCATTCCTGTTCCTGTGTCCATTAAACAATGTCTTTTTATCTTTTGGGGTCATCTTAAATTTATTTCAGCAGTGTTTTGTAGTTCTCATTTTAGGGATCTTTCACCTCCTTGGTTAAGTTTATTCCTAGGTATTTTATTCTTTTAGCAGTTATTCTAATTGAGCTTTTCCCCATTCAGGATGTTGTTGGCAGTGGGTTTGTCATATACAGCTTTTAATGAGTTAAGATACTTTTTTTCCAGGCACTTCTGGTCAAGATGGCAGAATAGACGGTCCCCAGCATCACTCCCTCCCACAAATCAACAAATTTACAACTATAAAAATGTAACATCGGCCAAGCTGGGGCCGCTGGAGCTCGGGTGAAGAGGAGGAGAGACCTACGGAGTTCATGAAGGCCGGAGAAACTACGATGAGAGAAAGATAAAACTGCTCTCAGTGTTTCGGGCTGTGGCCCCTTTTATGCTGGAGCACATGGAACCGGAGCCAGCAGAATCCACAGCTGTGCCCTTCAGGTGGAGTTACTTGGAGGTGGAAGGGGAGAAGAAGACTTTGGTGGCCCTCAGGACAGCAAGACCACTAATAGGGTTCCCGTGGACCCACACAGGAGCGAGGAGCCAGAGCAGCTGAAAAAGAGGAGCCATTCAGAGACCGGTGAGTCAACGCAGGGGACTGGTGCAGGGCCCGTCCCATGGGGAGTGTTTGCAGCACAGGCAGTGAGGGAGACGGGCCCACCCGGAGAACACCAGGACACAGCAAGGACAGCTGATCTGCTCCCCAACCAGCACAGGACCACTCAGAGGAGACTGGTTGGGAATGCAGAATTGCATGGGGTGCAGTTTGATGAAAAAACTCAGGCCCAGATCAGAAATTCCACAGAACACAGATCCACTGGGTCTCTGGAGAGCCAGATGTACCTATAAGGTCAACCATTAAACCCTGAGGTGCACAAAAAGCCTTCCCTAGGGAAACAGCAGCAAAGCAGCAATTTGGCTCAACCACACAGCTCAAGTACTGGTTCCCACAGGAAGTTCCCCCGTTTTAGAAGCAAGCAAAGGACAAAAACTTAGTTCCGACCCAGGCACACCATGAATGCCTTGGGGCCCACCAGGGGACATGAGGCATGGAGCCAGGGGCAGGACCCCTGCCCACAACCACACACACTGCCACCCAGGAACCTGAGGATTAGAGCCAAGGACCAGACCCCACTCCAACACACAGACATACTACCAATGCCTAGGGGCCTGCCCAGGGACCCAGAGCTAGCAGCCAGGGACCGGACCCCCTTCCCACAACCAGGCATGCCGTGACAGTGCCTTGGGGACTGCCCAGGGACCCAAGGCATGGAGAATGGGACCGGACCCCCCTCCCAGAACCAGGCTCACCATGCCAGCACCTCAGGGTCCGCCAGGGGGCCCAGGACATGGAGAAGGGAACCAGACCCCCCTCCCACAACTGGGCTCACCACACCAGTGCCTCGGGGCCCATCCAGGGACCCAGGATAAGGAGCTGGGGCTGGACCCACCCTCCCACAACCAGGCATGCCAGGACAGTGCATCAGGGCCTGCCCAGGGGCCCAAGGCATGGAGAAGGGAACCAAACCTCCCTCCTACAACCAGGCACACCTTGCCAGCACCTTGGGTCCTGACCAGGGACCCAGGGAATGTAGAAGGGGACTAGAACCCCTCCAGAAATGGTACACCTTTGCCAGCACCTCAGGGCCTGTCTAGGGACCCAGGGTAAGGAGCTGGGGACCAGACACCCCCACACAACCAGGCATGCTGGGACAGCACATTAGGGCCCTGCCCAGGTGCCTGAGGCATGGGGAAGGGGACTGTATCCCCCTCTCACAACCAGGCATCCTGTTCCAGTGCCTCAGGGCCTTCCCTGGGACTTGGGGTATGGAGAAGGCAACTGAACCCCTCCCCACAACAAGACATGCTGGAAAAGCACATTAGGGCCCTGCCCAGGGGCCTGAGGCATGGAGAAGGAGACTGAACCTCCCTCCCACAACCAGGCCCACCTCACCAGTGCTTCGGGTCTTGCCTGGGGACCTGGGGAATGGAGAAGGGGACTGGACCCCCTTCCACAACCAGGCACACCGCACCAGTGCCTCTGGGCCCACCTGGGGACCTGGGGTATGGAGAAGGGGACCAGAATCCCCTCCCACAACCAGGCACACCATGCCAGTGACTCAGGACCTGCCCTGGGACCCAGGTCATGGAGAAGGGGAGTGGATCCCCCTCCTACCACCAGGCACATGACACCAGTGCCTTGGGGCCTGCTGTGGAGAACAGTCTGAAACCTCCTCCCACAACTAGGCACCTCATGCCAGAACCTAGGGGCCCACCTGGGCCTGGGGTATGGAGCCGGGGACCAGACCACCTCTCCCACAACCAGGCATCCTGCACCAGCACCTCAGGGCCCAAGCTGGGATCCAGCACATGGAGAATGGGACCGGACCCACCCCCATAACCAGGCCCCCCTGCCAGCACCTTGGGGCCTGCCCTGGCACCTGGGGTATGGAGAAGGGGACTGGACCTCCCTCCCACAACCAGGCACACCATGCCAGTACCTCAGGACTCACTCGGGGACCTGGGACATGGAACCAGGGATTGGACACTCTCCATAACCAGGCACACTACCAGCACCATGGAGCATGTCAAAAACATCTCCTGCATGTGGGTGGCCTACCACAGCGACTACGATAACCATGGCCACCGTGAAGGTGGCTAGATGCCACAACCACCACACAGATGGTCTGCCAGCCATTGGAGTGAGATGACACAAGGAGAGTCACCAGCAGAGATAAAGAAAGGAGGAGGATGTCTATCTCCACAGAGCCCATTTCATAGTGACGGAAGAGAAATCTGCTCTATGATAGTGTTGGGGGACCTGATCATGCCTCTCAGCATTGAACAGATCATTTAGGCAGCAAATCAACAAAGTAACCATTATTCTTTCAGAGGGAGAGAAGAAATCTAGGGTAATTAGAGGGGGAAGGGGGAGAGGAGAGGGAATGGAGCAGGATTGGACAAGGGGCATAAAGGATAATTACAATTTATAACAATATATATGCTAGTAATATTGATTTGATCAACATATCTCAATGTTGAACCCCCAAAATATGTATAATCAATTTTTTTTTCGTTAAATTTTTATTTTGTCAATATACAATGTATATGATTATTATGGACCATCACCGACCCCTCCCTCCCTCCTCCCTCTCTCCCCTCCCCCCCAAGAATGTCCTTTCCGTTTGCTTGTTGTAACAACTTCATAAAAGTATAGTTGTTATATCTTCTTCCCCACCCCCCCCCCGGTTTTTTTTTGTGTGTGTATGTGGGTGAATTAATT
>NW_007731040.1:119438-131779 GCF_000696425.1 Galeopterus variegatus | reverse complement strand
GACTTGATGATTTCCATTCCTTTGGGTATATTCCCAGTAGTGAGATAGCTGGATCGTATGGTAGATCTATCTTCAGCTGTTTGAGGAACCTCCAAACCATTTTCCATAGGGGTTGCACCATTTTACATTCCCACCAACAATGTATGAGAGTTCCTTTTTCTCCGCAACCACACCAGCATTTATCTTTCAGCGTCTTTTGGATTTTTTCCATCCTAACTGGGGTGAGATGGTATCTCAGTGTGGTTTTGATTTGCATTTCCCGGATGCTGAGTGATGTTGAGCATTTTTTCATATGGCTGTTGGCCATTTGTATATCTTCTTTAGAGAAATGCCTGCTTAGCTCTTTTGCCCATTAAAAATTTTAAATAAAAAAGATACTTCTTTTCTACACCTAATTTGTTGAGAGTCTTTATCATGAATGAGTGTTGAATTTTGTCAAATGCTTTTTCTGTGTCTATTGAGATAATCATATGCTCTTTTCCCTAGATTTTGTTAATGTGATCTATCACATTTATTGACTTGCATATGTTGAAACACCCTTGCATCCCTGGGATGAATCCCACTTGATCATGGTGCATAATCTTTTTGATGTGCTGCTATATTCTGTTTGCTAATATCTTGAGATATTTTTGTATCTGTGTTTGTCAAGTGTACTGGCCTGTCATTTTCCTTTATTTTTTTTTTTATTTTATTTTATTTTTGTATCTTTGTCTGATTTTAGTATCAGGGTGGTGCTGGCTTCATAAAATGAATTTGGGACAATGCCTTCTGTTTCAATATTTTGGAATAGTTTGAAAAGGATTAATATTAGTTCTTTAAAGGTTTGGTAGAATTCAGCAGTGAAGTCATCTGGTCCTGGGCTATACTTTGTCAGGAGACTGCTGATTACTGCATCAATTCATTGCTTGCTATTGGTCTGTGTACGTTTTCTATTTCTTTTTCCTTCAGTCTTGGTAGTTTGTATGTGTCCAGGAATTTATCTGTTTCCTCTGGATTTTCAGATTTGTTGGCATATAGATGTTCATAATAGTCTCTAATGATTATTTGTGTTCCTGTGGTATCAGTTGTGATGTCTCCTTTTTCACTTCTGATTTTTGTTATTTGGGTCTTCTCTCTTCTTTTTTTAGTTAGTCTAGCTAATGGTTTGTCTATTTTGCTTGTATTCTCTAAAAATCAACTTTGCATTTTTTTGATCTTTTGTAACTTTTTTTTTTTTTGGTCACTATTTCATTTAGTTCTGCTATGATGTTGTTTCTTTCCATCTATTAATTTTGGGATTGAATTGTTCTTGTTTATACAGTTCCTTGAGGTGTAATATTAGGTTGCTTATTTGGAGTCTTTATTCTTTTGATGTAAGCATTTATTGCAGTAATGTTCCCTCTTAGTACTGCTTTTGCAGTATCCCATAGGTTCTGGTAAGTTGTGCTTGTATTTTCATTTGTTTTGAGGAATTTTTTGATTTCTTCTTTGACCCATTGGTCATTCAGAAGCATGTTTAATTTCTATGTATTTGCATAGTTTTCAAAGTTTTGTTTGTTAATTCCTAATTGTCTTCCATTATAGTCTGAAAATATACTTGATGTAATTTTAATCTTTTTTAATTTGTTGAGGCTTAATTTGTGGCCTAGCATGTGTACTATCCTGGAGAATGATCTGCATGCTGATGAGAAAAATGTATATTCTACAGCTGTCAGATGAAATGTTCTGTAGATGTCTGTCAAGTCCATCTGATCTAAAGAACTGTTTAAATCCAATACTTCTCTGCTAATTCTTTGTCTAGATTATCTGTCCAATACTGAGAGTGGCATGTTAAAGCCCTAACTATTTTTGTGTTGGGGTCTATCTCACCCCTTAGATTCAATAACAGTTGCTTTATATATATGGGTGCTCCAATGTTGGGTGCATATTTATTTATGATTGTTATATCTTCTTGCTGCATTGATTCTTTTATGATTATATAACGTTCATCTTTTTCTCTTTGTCCAGTTTAGAGTCTATTTTATCTGAAATAAGTATGGCAACTCCTGTTTGGTTTTGGTTTTCATTTGTGTGGAATGTCTTTTCACATCCTTTTGCTAATAGTCTATGTGTGTTTTTATTGCTGAAGTGAATTTCTTACAGGTAGAATATAGTCAGATACAGTTTTCTAATCTATTCAGCCAGTCTGTATCTTTTAAGTGGGGGATTTATTGCCTTATTCCTTCCATTTTATTAATTTTTTATGGTTATTTTATATTTCTTTTGTTCCTTTCTTTCCTTTTTATTGTTTATATGTGATGTTTGGTGGGGTTTTGTTAGGGATCAGATACACTTCCTTTCTCTTTTTCATTTATATACCTGTTCTACTAGTGGTTTTTATTCTTTCTCATGTATTTATGGTGATATAGATCACTCTGTTCACTCCAGATGTAGGATTCCCTTGAAGATTTGTTGAAGGGCCAGTCTTGTGGTGGTGAATTCCCACAGTTTTTGTTTGTCTGGGAAAGATACTATTTTTCCTTCATTTCTGAAGGAAAGCTGAATATAGTATTCTCAGTTGGCAGTTTTTTTCTTTTTATTTTAATTGGTTATGAGTATTCATGAGATACAAAGCTGATCATCACCCCTCAGGCCCAAAACATGAAGGCCAGACCCACGCTGGCAGCATACCCATTAACACAAATAGCACCTGAACCCCATGTCCCCCACCCAACTAGCCCCAACCTCCCTCCCCCTCTACTCCTCCCACCTACTCCACTCTGTAGCCCAAAGAGTGTTCTCTCCCTCTGCAAGTCGAATGCATCACTGTGGTCTTTTTTTCCTTACTTCTTTCTCTCTTAGCTCCCACATATGAGCGTGTACCTGAAGTATTTGTCCCTCCGTGCTGTGCTTATTTTACTCAACATAAGTTTCTCCAGTCTTTTCTTGTGCTGTTTTTAGAGTTCTTTCTTTGTCTTTGACTTTTGGCAGTTTGACTATAATGCATCTCAGGAAGGTCCTTTTTGGTTTGAATCCGTTTGGGGAATCTTTGAGCTTTTTCGATTTGTAAGACTATATCTCTTCTAATACTTGGGAAGTTTACAGCTATCATTTCATTATACAGTCTTTAGTGTCTTTTCCTTTCTCTTCCCCTCCCAGGACACCCATAATACGGATGTTCATAAGCTTAAGGTTATTAGTCTTTAGTGCGTTTTCCTTTCTCTTTCCCTCCCAGTATGCCCATAATACAGATATTCATAAGCTTAAGGTTATCAGAAAGATCTCATAGGCATTCTTCATTTTTTAAATCCTTATTTATTTATTTATTTTTGGTCCAACTGTGTTAATTCAAAAAGCCTGTCTTCTAGTTCAGAAACTCTTTCTTTCACTTGTTCTATCCTGCTTCTTATGCTCTTGTTTCCATTTTTTATTTCATTGAGTAAATGCTTAAGTTCCAGGATCTCTCCTACACTTAAGTTCCAGGATTTCTCCTTGTTTTTGTGTTTTGTTCCTATATATTCGTTGAATTTCTCGTACATGTCCTGGATAGTTTGTTTGTTTTTGTTTGTTTGTTTGTTTGTTTGTTTGTTTTACTCCATTTTAATTTCTATCTATTTTTTCATCCATCATGTTGAGTTCCCTTAGTATTGCCATTTGGGATTCCTCTTCAGGTGATTTGCTGGTTTCCTGTCATTTGGGTTCTGGTATTATTAGAAATTGTGGTCCTCTTTTGGGGAAGTTATGTTTGCTTATTTTTTTCATGTTTTTCATATCTCTTCATTGATGTCTGGACATCTGGTGGTGTAGTCACTTTTAATTTTTGAAATGGTTTTTGAGGGGAGAAACTCTTACCTGTAGAAGTGTTTTATATTGATAGTCATTTGGGCTTTGTAGGTTTGCTTCTGGGTGAGCATGGTGCTAAGTGCCAACTTGCTCCTGCACCTTCTCAGCTGGTACAAGTGGGATACTGTGTCAGACAGGACAGTGAGCTCCTGGTGAGGGTAGCATGGATGTAGGTGGCTTGCACACTCCCAGCACACTTTCTGCTGGTACTGGTGGGCTCACTGCATCAGGCAGAGCTCTGGGCTCCCGGGGTAGGGGGGTCTGGATCTAGGACCTGCTTTCTGTCCACTGGGGTGGGGGTGGAACATTGAGTTAGGCAGGGTTATGAGCTCCTGGGGGAAGGAGGGCATGGATCCAGATGACTGGCACACGTCCCCCACTCTCTGTTGACATGGGCAGTTCCCCTACGTCAAGCGGGGCTCAGAGCCCCTAGGGGGAAGGAGGGCATGTATCTGGGCAGCAAGTGCACTTCACCCACCCCCCACCACGCTCTTTGCCAGGGTGTGTAGAGCTGCTGGGTTGGCAGAACTCTGAACTCCTTCACGTCCTATCCCCAAATGGCAACATCCATTGGCAGCCTGGGGCCGAGGGCGGTGGGGGTGACTCCATGTGTATTTCCCCTCTAGCAAAGTACAGTTGTGTGCACTCTTAGGCACTCCACACACTGGGCTCACTGTCTGCAAGAGCTGTGCAATTACCATGCAGCCTGATTTGCAGGAGTCTGCAGTGTGAGCACAGGCCACCAACCCTCCACCTACCTTGTCCAGGCAGTGCAGGGTTTCTCCAGGCTCCTCATTGGTCCTGGTTAGGATTTTCTCTTGGCCTTCTATGTTGTTGTCTTCAGTTGCCAAGTCTTGGGGGATTTTCTTCACTGTTCAGCTGCATTCTGTTGTTTTCTCCTAGACACCCTATAGTTGACTATCTATTTGTTGCTTTGGACTTTTTGGCATTAGAGATGAGGGCTGGACACATTTAATCAGCCATTTTGCCAGGAAAAAAAATGGTGACAATTATTTTTGAGGCAGGAACCCCTCTGCAAAACTGATAAAAGCTGTGGAAACTCTTCCTAGAAAAATCTAGGCATATCCAAATTATACTGAAATATAACACACACAAAGCAAGAGTACTTACTAATCAAAAGGTACAGTTTGATAAATGTTCACAAACTGAACACAACTGTATCAACAGCAACTGGGTCAAAAATAAAATATTCCTAGTACCTCAATAGGACTTCTCTTTCCTTTCTAGTCACTAACTCACCAAGACTAAATGCTATGCCAACTTCTAAGACATTAGAGAAGTTGTGCCCTCTTTTGAATTTCATATGAATAAAGTCATATAGCATGTACCCTTTAATGTTTCGCTTTTTAAATTCAACATTAACTTGTGAGAGTAGGCCATATTATTGTGTGTAGTTGCAATTCATTAATTGTTACGTATATTGCATATATTCATATGGAATATAGCACATTTTATTTATCCATTCTGTTATTGATAGACATTTGGATAGTTTTTAGATTTGGGCTATTGTGAATAGTACCACTATAAACATTTTTATGCATGTTTTTTAATGATAAATATATTCATTTCTGTTGGATATAAAACAAGGAGTAGAATGGCTGTGGCCTAGATTATGCATGTTTATGTTCAGTCTTAGCAGATATTTGTTTTTATTTAATTTATTTTAAAATATACATATTGTACAATAAAATTCACTTTGGGTATAAAATTCTGTGAGGTTAGCCTTTTTAAGACTGATCTCTTTCATTTAGCATCGGTATTTGAAATTCATTCATATATTTTTTTTTTTTAAAGATGACCGGTAAGGGGATCTTAACCCTTGACTTGGTGTTGTCAGCACCACGCTCAGCCAGTGAGCGAACCGGCCATCCCTATGTGGGATCCGAACCTGGGGCCTTGGTGTTATCAGCACCGCACTCTCCCGAGTGAGCCACGGGCCAGCCCTCATTCATATTTTTGACATATACTTAGTTTATTCCTTTTTGTTACTGAATAGTATTCCATTGTATGGATGTATCACAACTTGTTAATTTATTCACCTGTTGAAAGACATTGGGGTTTTTTCCACTTTAATGCTGCTATAGACATTCATGTAAAAGTTTTTGTGTAGGTACAGTTTTCATTTCTCTAGATGCTATGGTTTGAATGTATGTGTCTCACAAAATTCATATGTTGAAACTTCAGGCCCTATGTAATGAATTAAGAGGTGGGGCCTTTAGGAGGTGATTATGTCATGAGTGCTCTACTCTCATTAATAGGATTAGTACCCTTATAAAAGGGCAGGATGGAACTAGCTAGCCCCTTTTGCCCTTCCCTTCCTTCTCCTGTGTGAGGACACAGTGTCAGTTCCCTCTGGAGGACTCAGAAACAAGATGTCATCTTGGAAACAGACACCAAATCTGCCAGTGCCTTGATTTTGAACTTCCGGCCTCCAGAATTTTATTTGTCCAGTCTCAGGTATTTTGTTACAACGTCACCAATAAACTGAGATACTAAGATTTTCACTTATGAATGTTGGTTCATTTGATGTTTGTTTAACTTATAAGAAACTACAGTTTGTTTTCCAGAATGACTGTACCATTTTGAATTCCCATCAGTACTGTGTGAGATCTCCAGTTGCTCTGGGTCTTCACTAGCAATTAGTATTGTCAGGTTTCTTTTAAGCCATTTTGATAATTACATAGTGATTTTTTGTTATAGTTTTAATCTACATATCTCTAATGACTAATGATATTGAATGTACTTTCATGTGTTTATCATCTTCACATAATTATATACTCCATCCAGGGGTTTTAGTTGTAATTAGTGGGAAGATACGGTGAAGTGTACTTATTCCATCTCAGCCAGATCTAGAAGTCCTCAATACCTTTTGAATTGAATTTTAGTATATTTCTCAGAGACTGTGCTTTCTGTTGGTCTCATAAACAGCAGAACAAATAAATGAAGCATTATCAGCATGAGGACAGCAGATGAGATGGATTTATCTCAGTGACACTCAAGGACACCTCATCTCCTTTGAATCATGTCTCCTGGTTTGTTGAGAGCCTGCTGTTTTGTAAGATAAGCTCTGACAAAACTCAAGTGGGCAAAATAACTTGTATGAGTTAATTGAAATTTCACCCCACACCTGTTTTCTGACTTTCACTCCATTTTGTTTTCCAGGGGCATCAGTTCACCCAATTCCCTTGGGTTGTGGCATTTTAAACTGCTGTCATAGAAAGTAGCTGAATCTGCTTAGGTGCTTTCTCCCTTTTCCAAAGTTCTGCTGGAATGACCTCCAGTTTGATTTGACCTAGTAGTTCTCAAGGTAAGGAAACAGGCTTTCCTTAAAAGTATACATATTGCCTTAAAGTGCACAAAGGCTGCTTTAACAGAATTAGTAAGCATTAGTCATAATGATCAGTTATGACAACATATTTGTCAAACTTGAGCTGGTCTCAAAGCATAATATTTCTGGTTTAGCCACAGCTTAAGTCTTAAGATGCCCAAGTCATGACATCCATTCTCACTTATTAGGGAGGATTATTTGAACCCACACACAATCCTCGAGGAGGATGTCAGGTGTTTTGATTGGCTCGGTTAACTCATCCAGGCCATTAGAAAAGTACTAGTCAAAGTGTGGTCTGCCTACCCATAGCATCAGCATCACCTGAGAATTGGTTAGAAATCCTGATGCTCAGGCAGTCCCTTCTGAGTTCTCTCTCTGGGACTGGGTACAAGAATCTGTGTCTTACTAAGCTTTCCAAGGGTTTGTTATGCATTCTAAAGTTTAAAAATCACTGGTTAGTAATGTATACTTACTTCTCACAAAGCTAAATTTAAAAATTGGGAAGAGAAAATGAGATGCTTCTCCAGATATTTTCAAATTTCTACTGAATGTTGATCTATTGCTCTTTTAGGACCAGACTCCCCAGGAAACCTACAAAAGAAAAATCTAGATTGACTTTAGTAATAGCAGTGAAGACGGCCAGCTAGCAGAAGAGTGTTTGCCCTCCTTTTGCAATTAATGTTTTAAAAGTAATATTCAAAAACATGAGGAAAAAACAAAGCTGTTTGTAGTGTGTTTTTCTGTAGAAAGATATTATTTTTTGATTATAATACCAGGGCTAAGTGAGCAAGGTTTTTGTAATTCTAACCGTAATATCAGTCTTGAGCTTAGATAGAGGAATTCTGAGACCTGACATTACGTAGAGGTAACAGTGGAAAAAAGACAGAAGCAGTCTAAATTGATCTTGAATTGGTCAGATGATGTTAATAAATATTTATTAGGAACTTTTAATATGTGCAGTGTGTGCTGCATTCTGAAGCTGGCCATTGTTATACCAATTTGGAAGTATAATAAGCCAGCCTTATAAAATGTCCATCAAAACCCATGTAAGCAATAGAAGGGTATGAAGTTTTACTCTTTCCCCCTGAACTCTCCTTCCACTTCTCACCAATCTCCCCACCTCTTATCAAGGTGTGTTTTCTTTTTTTTTATTTTTCTGGTTTTCAATTTTATTTTTTATTTATTAAGAATATTCATGAGATACAAAGCTAATTGTCACCCCTCGTGCCCATGATGTGAGGGCCAGGTTCATACTGGGGGCATAATCATTACAAGAAATTACTTTTGTACCCCATGCCCCCAACCAAATATCCCTCAACCTCCCTACCCTCCCCCTATCCCCCCATTCCACTTTGTAGCCCTAGGAATGTTCCCTCCCTCTGTAAGACAAACGCACCACTGTGGTCTTTCTTTCCTTCCTTCTTTCTCTCTTAGCTCCGACATATGAGTAAGCACATGGGGTATTTAACCCTTTATGCTTTGCTTATTTCACTCAGCATAAGTTTCTCCAGGTTCATCCATGTTGTTTCAAATGGGAGTATTTCATTCTTTATTATGGCAGAGTAATATTCCATAGTGTACATATACCACAGTTTGTTTATCCAATCATCCATCAATGGACATTTAGGTTGGTTCCATATCTTGGCAATTGTAAACAGACCAGCAATGAATGCAGGAGTGCGTGTATCTCTTTCACATGATGACTTCGATTCCTCTGGGTATATACCCGGAAGATCTATCAGTAGTTGTTTGAGAAACTCCATACTGTTTTCCATAGTGGTTGGACTAATTTACAGTCCCACCAACAGTGTAGGAGTATTCCCTTATCCCACACCCTTGCCTGCATTTGTTATTCACTCTTTTTTGGAATATAGCCAGTCACACTGGAGTAAGGTGGTATCTCAATGTGATTTTAATTTGCATTTCCCTGAAAACTAGTGATGATGAGTATTTTTTCATGTACCTGTTGGCCACTTGTATGTCTTCCTTTGAAAAAGATCTACGCAGCTCCTTTGCCCATTTTTTAATTGGGTAATTTTTTTTTTTTTTTTTTTTTACTGTATAATTGCTTGAGTTCTATGTACATTCTGGATATTAATCCCTCGTCAGATGCATAGTTAGCAAAACTTTCCCCCCATTCTGTAGGTTGTCTTTTCACTCTATTGATTGTTTCCTTTGCAAGCAGAAACTTTTTAGTTTGATATAGTCCCATTTGTTTATTTTCTCTTTTGCTGCTTGTGCTTTTGGGCTCCTGTTTATAAACACTGTGCCCTGACCTAATTGCTAAAGTATTTCACCTATATTTTCCCTTAGCAATTTTGCAGTTTCGGGTCTTATACTTAAGTCTTTAATCCATTTTGAGTTGATTTTAGTGCATGGTGAAAGACGCATATCTAGTTTCATTCTTCTGCATATGGATATCCAGTTTTCCCAGCACCACTTGTTAAAGAGGCAATCTTTTCCCCAATGTAGATTTTTGTTGCCTTTGATCAATATCAGATGGCTATAAGCCGGAGGGGTGATTTCTGGGTTCTCAATTCTACTCCACTGGTCTGAATGCTTATTTTTATACCAGTATCATGCTGTTTTGGTTACAATAGCTTTGTAGTATAATTGGAAGTCAGGTAGTGTTATGCCTCCAGCTTTACTTTTGGCTCAGGATTGCTTTGACTATTTGGGGTCTTTTGTTTTTCCAAATGAAGAGTAAGATTATTTTTTCACTTCCTCAAAGAATGTCATTGGTATTTTGATGGGGGTGCATCAAATCTGTAGATCGCTTTGGGTAGTATAGACATTTTCACAATTATAATTCTTCCAATCCAAGAGCATGGAATATCTTGCCATCTTTTTGTGTCTTCTTTAATTTCTATCAGAAGTGGTTTGTAGTTCTCATTGTAGGGGTCTTTCACCTCCTCAGTTAAATTGATCACTAGGTACCTTATTTTTTTTCATGACAATTGTAAATGGGCTTACTTTATTTCTCTTTCTGTTGATTCATTATTTGAGTATATAAATGCTACTGATTTGTGGGCATTAATTTTGTATCCTGCGACATTACTGAAGTTATTAACCAGCTCTAGGAGTCTTTTGATAGAGTCTTTAAGGTTTTCTATATTAAGTATCATATCAACTGCAAATAGAGACAGTTTAACTTTGTCTTTTCTAATCTAGATTGCTTTTATTTCTCTTTCATGCTTGATTGCTCTGGATAGCCCCTCTAGTACTATGTTAAATACAAGTGGTAAGAGTGGGCATCCTTGTCTTGTTGCTGTCCTTAAGGGAAAGGCCTTTTTCCCCATTCAGAATGATGCTGGTGGTGGGCTTGTCATAAATGGCTTTCATTGTGTTGAGATATTTTCCTCCTATACCTAAAATTTGATAGAGTCTTTAGGTTTTTCTATGTATAGTATCATGTCATCTGCAAATAGAGAAAGTTTGACTTCATCTTTTCCGGTCTCAATTCCCTTTCTTTCTCTTGCCTTATTGCTTTAGCTAGTATCTCCAGTACTGTGTTAAACTACTTTGTGTTAAGTACCTTGTCTTGTTCCTGTCCTTAAGGGAAAAGCCTTCAGTTTTTCCCCCATTCAGAATGATACTGGTGGTGGGCGTGTCATAAATGGCTTTTATTGTGTTGAGATATTTTCCTTCTATACCTAATTTGTTGAGTCTTTATCATGAAGGGATGTTGAATTTTTGTCAAATGCTTTTTCAGCATCTCTTGAGATAGTCATGTGGTCTTTGTCTTGGTTTTGTTGATGTGATGTATCACATTTATTGACTTTCATCGCTGGGATGAATCCCACTTGATCACAGTGTATAATTTTTTAAATATGTTGCTGTATTCTGATTGCTAGTATTTTGTTGAGGATTTTAGCACCTAGATTCATCAAGGATATTAGCCTATCATTTTCTTTTTTGTTCTGTCTTTATCTGGTTTTGCTATCAGAGGTATGTTGGCCTCATGGAATGAGTTTGGGAGAGTAGCGTCTGTTTCAATTGTTTGGAATAGTCTGAGGAGTGTTGGTATTAACTCCTCTTTAAAAGTTTGATAGAATTCAGCTGAAAAACAATCCAGACCCAGGGCTTTTTTGTTGTTGGAAGAATGCTAATTACTGCTAACAATCTCCTGTTACTGGTCTGTTCAGGTTTTCTGTCTCTTCTTGGTTCAGTCTTGGTAGTTTATATGTGTCTTGAAACTTATCCATATCTTCCAGATTTTTGTATTTGTTGTCATACATTTGTTTATAATTGTCTCTAATGATTCTTTGTATTTCTGTGGTATCAGTTGTAATGATTCCCTTTTCATTTCTGATTTTTGTTATTTGGGTCTTCTCTCTCACTTATTTATTTATTTTTTGTTAACCTAGCTAATGGTTTGCCTATTTTTTTATCTTCTCAAAACACAAACTTTTTGTTTTGTTGATCTTTTCCATTGTTTTTTGGGTTTCTATTTCATTTAGTTCTGCTCTGATCTCAATTATTTCTTTCCATCTACTACCTTTAGGTCTGTGTTGTTGTTGTGTTTCAAGTTCTCTGATGCACTGTGTTAGGTCATTAATTTGAAGTCTTTCCATTCTTTTGATATAAGCATTTACTGCAATACATTTGCCTCTTAGTAGTGCTTTTGCTGTGTCCCACAGGTTTTGGCATGATGTGTCTTTATCTTCATTAGTTTCTAGAAAATTTTGATTTCGTGTTTGATTTCTTCTTTTCTGGTCTCAATTCCCTTTCTTTCTCTTGCCTTATTGCTTTAGCTAGTATCTCCAGTACTGTGTTAAACTACATTGTGTTAAGTACCTTGTCTTGTTTCTGTCCTTAAGGGAAAAGCCTTCAGTTTTTCCCCCATTCAGAATGATACTGGTGGTGGGCGTGTCATAAATGGCTTTTATTGTGTTGTATAGTTTTCATAATTTGCTTATTGTTTATTTCCAATTTTAGTCTATTGTGGTCTGAAAACATAGTTGGAATGATTTCAGTTTTTTAAAATTTGCTGAGACTAGATTCTTGACCTAATGGGGGTCCAGCCTGGGGAATGTACCAGGAGCTGATGAGAAGAAAGTGTATTCGTTAGCCGTTGGACGAAATGTTCTGTACATATCTGCCACGTCCAGTTGGTTTAGGGTGTAGATTAAATCCTGTGTCTCTTTGTTGACTTGTTTCTGGAAGACCTATCCCATATTGAGAGAGTGGT
>NW_007731040.1:106357-117914 GCF_000696425.1 Galeopterus variegatus | reverse complement strand
CAGGTGACGTGGGTCTCTTGAAGACAGCATATATTTGGGTCTAACTTTTTAGTCCAGTCAGTCACTCTGTGTCTTTTGAATGGGAAATTTATTCCATTCACATTTAAGGCAGTTATTGACAGGTGTTGCTTAATTCCTGTCATTTAATTGCTTCTTGCTTAGATGGTCTAAATATCTTTTGATCATTAGTTCCCCTTTTATTTCTCTTCTTCAATGTTAGTTGGGAATTNTTTTTTTTTTTTTTTTTTTTTTTGAATATATTATTCCACTTTCTTCTGGTCTGTGGTGTTTTGGTTGAGAAGTCTGCTATGAGTTTGACAGGGTTTCCCCTATAAATGACCTGACACTTTTTCTGCTTGTAGAATTCTCTCTTTGTCTTTGAGCTTTGCAAATTTAACTATCATGTATCTTGGGGAGGACCTTTTTGGATTGAATCTATTTGGGGATCTTAACCTTCCTGGATCTGAAGGTATGTACCTCACCCTACACCTGGGAAGTTTTCTGTTACTATTTCCTTGAGTAGGTTTTCAATACCTTTTCCTTTCTCCTCCCCTTCAGGAATACCCACGATTTGGATGTTAGAGCGCTTGAGGTTGTCTGCTATCTCTCTTAGATTTTCTTCATTATTTTACATTCTTTTTTCCTTTTTTTGTCTACCTGAGTTATTTGAAAAAGACCTTGTTCAAGCTCTGAAATTCTTTCTTCTGCTTGCTCCACCCTGTTGCTCAAGCTCTCAGTTGTGTTTTTTATTTCATCAAGTGAATCTTTCATTTCTAGAAGTTCTGCTACAGTTTTTTTTAAGGTATTAATCTCTTTGTAGATTTCCTCCTTCATATTCTGGATCTTTTTTCTTGTTTCATTGTGTTGTCTAATTGAGTCTTCCTTTATTTCTTCAAGTTTTCTTACGATCATTGCTCAGAATTCTTTTTCGGACCTTTCAAGGATTCCCTGTTCCATGGAGTCTGACTTTGGAGCATTACTGTGTTCTTTTGGTGGTGTCATTTCTTCTTGTTTGTTTATACTTCTAGTATTTTTTCAATGATGTTTGGTCATTTGGTAGAGGGTTTGCTTCTTCTATTACACTGAGTTTGGCTGTGGAGTGGCCCTGGTTGCTACTGTATTGGTGGATTGTCTTTGCTTGATAATAAGTGTGGTGGTTGGTGGTTTTGTTAATCCACCTTGGTTCCTGTTCCAGAATCTGTGGCATAGAATGAGCCCCTACTGCTGCACGATTCTGCTGGACACACCTTGGCAGGCCAGACCCTGTGGGCTGGCACTCCCCTAGGTTTTCAAGGCAGGGGTGGTGCTGACTCTAGCTGCATGGTTCTGCCACTTCCACTGCTGGGCTCACCTCAGCATGGGCCAGGGGGTGGGTGGGCTGTCACTGTCCTCTGGGTCCAAAGGAGGTGGAGGGGCTGCCTCTAGCTGCACAGTTTGGCCACTGCTGCTGCTGGGCTCACCTCAGTGTGGGTCCTTATTACAATATTCTAAGGCCAAATCCTTTCATTTTTATTTTATTTTATTTATTTTATTTTATTTATTATTTTATTTATGTTTTCCACTTTCCAGTTCAGGGATCCACACACTTGACTTTTGTGTTATAACACCACACTCTAACCAACTGAGCAAACTGGCCCTAAGGCTGAATTCTTGTTATACCTGAAAATTTCGTGACATCCAATTTATTTGTATATTTATACTCTACATAAAACATGATTTATGATGACTATCTAAGTGTCTTTAAATTGACTTCAAGAATTAAAACTCATTAGTTTTAAGATATTGAAAACCAACAGCATGTTAATATCTCCGAGGGTAGAAGATGATGACCTTTATTTTATAGATTCATCAGAATAGCAGGATTAATCATGATATCTGAATAACAGTATTTCCATTGGGTGTTTTTATTAAAAGGCTAGAACAAGTTTTAGGAGGTTTTGTTTACAGCCCTGCCTAGAAAAATGACGGATACACATGTTATGGTTTGAATGTCCCCACTAAAACTCATTTTGAAATTTAATTACCAATGTAATAGTATTGGGAAGTGGGGCCTTTAAGAGATGATTAGGCCATGAGGGCTATGCCTTTATGAATGCATTAATGCTATTATTATCTTGGGAACGGGCTCCTGATAAAAGGATAAATTTGGCCCCATTTCTCTCTTTGTCTCATGCTATTGCTTCTGCCTTCTGCCATGGCATGACCCTCACCAGATGTCAGTTCCCTGCTCTTGGACTTCCAAGCTTCTAGAACTGTGAACAAAATAAAGTCTGTGATCATCTGTTATAGCAACACAAAATGAGGTAAGACAACACAAAATGACCTTTGGAGTTGCATTCCAACTTGTTATGGATCCTTCCGTTATAAAAACAAGTTATTCAAGGAAGAAATAGTGTTTTCTTCCCTTTGAAATGTGTTGTTTTTCCCCCTTAAGAATTGTGCAGTCACTATTTCCTGCGAAGCCTGTCTTACAAAGTCACGTTACTGATGTTTAAAGAACGAATCACAGGTTTTTAACTGGAGAAGAGTTTTATTGACTTTCTATGATTAAGGGATGAAAAGAAGATTGTGCAAGTCCAGTCTTCCTCTGCCAGCTGCTGGTATTTTGACTGTAAATATCAAATTATATTTTCCTTTAGTGCTCTTCCAAAAAAATTAACAGTGTATCTAAGAATTAGAGGTAGTAATAGTTCAGATGGGTTGCCATCAGCTGAGACCCCCAGATGGCTTAAGGACAATTGATTAGGCTCTCATCCTAAGAACTTTTATTTTTAATAATTGATGCAAAGTATGTGTTGCCACTACTGTTCCCCCACCTCATTACTTTTCTTTTTGATCAAACACATTAATGAGAAGAGACCTAATAAATCATGTGCAAAAACAGTAAAGCACTTAATTAACATGTGTTGCCCTGATTGATGGTGATAGAAAACCATAGCAGTGCTAAGCAGGCTCACAAGGGCACCTTCAACTGATGCAATTTCTTGAACAAACATAAGGCTGAGAGCATAATAGAGGAACTCTACTCTCATTTAAGAACTATCTGTAACAACTACAGATCACAATGCTATTAAAGATCTCTTTCTTCTCTTTTATTCTTTGCTCCCAGTTTGGGGGATGTAAACAGTATGTAGGAAACATAAACCAATGGATGCTGGGATAGGCTATTACTTATAATAGCAAGTTTTTATTGAATACTTACTATGTACCAGGTGCTCTGCTATGTGTTTAAGAAGACTGTCTTATTTAACACTTCAACAATGCACACAGCTAGTGATCCTTACTATCTTCATTTTATAAAGGAAAAAAACTGATACATATAGATGACCCAAGTTGTACAGCTACTAAGTGATGTAGCCTACTCAATTTTATCCCATAGCCTAATTTGTTTTGCTGGAATATGCTTTCTCACATTTCCAGCTAATTTGAAATTATGTGGGAGAATCATAAACTACTGTAGAAATCCCCAGAAGGGGGTCACCTGAGAACCAACAAAGGTTTAGATAAGTGTGTTTTATACATACAAAAAGAAAGAGTAGATTTCACTGTGTGATTAAAACATGGCAACATCTTAATTTTGTTTGTGCAAGAGTGGTAGATTGGGAGTGGTGGTTTGAGTTCTCTTTTTCTTCTTTATCCTATGTTCCAATTTTTTTGTGATGTGGTTTTGCTACTTTGAAAATGAGAAACAGTGGAAGCCAAAAAATAAATCCATCTTCAATCTACCCATCTCAACAGTGGACAGGTCTAACCTCACCTAACCGGAGGATTCCCCAGAATGGATGATGAGACCAATTTCACTTTTAAAATAGGTTGCCTATGTCCCCAAATCAGTTTATTTATGGCTGAATACTGCCTCCCCTCAGCTGAGCCTTGCCAGTCTGTAGCTGAAGGACATTCACAAAAACTTTTATCATCTCCTGCTTCCAGATCCTTTCTAAGACTATTGGGGATGGCAGGATAGAAAAACCTTTAGTAATCCTACATAGCTTCTTTTTTATAAAGTGTTGCTAGGTGCGTTTGGTAAAGCTAGACAAGTAAGCATTGTTCTGAACTCATAGAGATTCAAAAGACAATGGGGGCTGATTTTCTCTCTCTACCATCACATTTTAAACTTGAGAACATTCAGACCAAGTGCATTGTATGTGTGTTAGGGGATGTTGAGGGGTAGGCTAATATACTGAGTATCTCAGCTCTAGAAAATACTAACATGCAAGAAGACAGAAAGCAGAGTTCTGGCAGCTGAAATAAACCAGGGGATTCCAAATGACCCTCATGATCCGGAGCAATTCCTTTGGACCATAGAGAGAGAGCTTTGGGTGGGTCTTACAGTCAGAAAAAAAAAATTCTAAGAGGTGAAAAGACCACAGAAGAAATCAAAAAGGAGGCTGTAGGGAAATTGGAGATTGGGGAAGAGAATTGCCCTTCCTAGCTTGACTCTTTTCTTGCCAAGAGATTCCAAAGTAACAATTGAAAGATTTTTTTCCCTCCTTATCAGAACACACATCTAATTTCATTATTAAGTCAAGGGAAAGAAAAAATTTGCATTACATATACAATACAAAGTACTTGTGTATTAAGAATGATCATCAGGATCTGGTTAAAAAGAAAACAAAATTATCCTCTAGTGGACTGAGATGCTCACAAATTGAGATTCCATTACTTTAATTTGCATTTCCCTGATGACTAGTGGTGTTGAGCATTTTTTCATGTACCTGTTGGCCATTTGTATGTCTTCCTTTGAAAAATGTCTATTCAGCTCCTTTGCCCATTTTTTAATTGGGTTATTTGTTTGGTTGGTTTTTTTTTACTATATAATTGATTGAGTTCCTTGCATATTATGGATATTAATCCCTTGTTAGATACATAGTTAGCAAAAATTTTTTCCCACTCCATAGGTTATCACTTCTCTCTCCTGATTGTTTCCTTTGCTGTGCAGAAGCTTTTTATTTTGATATAGTCCCATTTGTCTATTTTTTCTTTTGCTGCTTGTGCTTTCAGGCTCCTGTTCATAAAGTCTGTGCCCAGACCTAGTTGCTGGAGTGTTTCACCTATATTTTCCCTTAGTAATTTTACAGTTTCAGGTCTTATAGTTAAGTCTTTAATCCATTTTGAGTTGATTTTAGCGTATGGTGAGAGATGCATATCTAGTTCCATTCTACTGCATATGGATATCCAGTTTTCCCAGCACCACTTGTTGAAGAGGCAGTCTTTTCCCCAATGTACATTTTTGTTGTCTTTGTCAAATATCATATGGCTATAAGCTGGAGGGGTCATTTCTGGGTTCTCAATTCTACTCCACTGGTCTGAATGTTTATTTTTTATACCAGTACCATGCTGTTTTGGTTACAATAGCTTTGTAGCATAATTTGAAGTCAGGTAGTGTTATGCCTCCGGCTTTTTTGTTTGTTTGTTTGTTTTTTGCTCAGGATTGCTCTGGCTATTCAGGGTCTTTTCTTGTTCCATATGAAAGGTAAGATTGTTTTTTCCATTTCTGTGAGGAATGTCATTAGTATTTTGATGGGGATTGCATTAAATCTGTAGATCGCTTTGGGTAGTATAGACATTTTCACAATGTTAATCCTTCCAATCCAGGAGCATGGAATATATTTCCATCTTTTTGTGTCTTCTTTAATTTCTTTCAGAAGTGGGTTGTTGTTCTCATTGTGGAGGTCTTTCACCTCCTTGGTTAAATTGATCCCTACGTATCTTATTTTTTTATGACAATTGTAAATTGGCTTACTTTCTTTATTTCTCTTTCTGTTAGTTCATTATTTGAGTACATAAATGCAACTAATTTGGGGGCATTAATTTTGTATCCTGAAACATTACTGAAGTTACTAACCAGTTCTATGAGTCTTTTGATAGAGTCTTTAGGTTTTTATATATATAGTATCACGTCATCTGCAAATAGAGACTGTTTGGCTTTGTCTTTTCCAATTTGGATTCCCTTTATTTCTTTCTCTTGCCTGATTGCTATGGCTAGTACCTCCAGTACTGTGGTAAATAGTAGTGTAGAGAGTGGGCATCCTTGTCTTGTTCCTGTTCTTAAGGGAAAGGCCCTCAGTTTTTCCACATTCAAAATGATACTGGTGGTGGGCTTGTCATAAATGGCACAGGTCAGGGTGTGAGCAGGCTGGTGTTCCCCTCTGGGTCCAAAGGAGTGGGAAGGGGCCACCTCTAGCTGTGTGGTTCTGCTGCTTCCAGTGCCAGGCTCACCTCAGCCCACATGCCCCCTTTAATGATGAAATTCAATGTATTTAGTTTTATTTATAAGTCTGTGTTTTAGCTCACTCTTACATCTAAGACTGCACTGTAAATATTGCTTTGGAAAGGTGAAATAAAGAAATTAAATGTTTCTATTTGATAGAATTGAATACAATTGAAATGCTTATACATACACACAGTAGCAAGAAGGATTAACCATTTGGTTTAATTATACATTCTTGACTTTTTAAAATTTGCTTTAACTTCCAATTTGTATTCTGAAAACTGAGAGTAGACTTTCTGTGATAGTCGATGGAATTCCAGAATCTGAAGAAGCCGTCCTTGATGTTTCATCATTGATCACAAAGAATATGTATGCTCAGTGAACACAATTATATATTAATTTAGGTAAGAATGCCCAAGTAATTATTTATTGAAGTTATCATGCCTGGTTACAGTAGACTCTGTATTGGGAGTAAACATTTGTATAGTATGCATAATGAATTAGGTGATATATTCTATTTACAGGCAATATTATCACACTATTTCTTTCATCTCTTCGATGCTCTAATCTGTTCATGAGGTTATTCAAAATCATGTTCTGCAAATTCAAATGCTTGAGCAATGCAGGGAGTAGACGGTGGGGAAACTTTCACCTAAGCAAAAATCCTCACTCAACTTTAAGTCAACCCTGACTATAGGGCAATTGATAACATTTTTCTTTCAAATTTTCCTATAAGGTCTTAGAGGGATGGGAAAGATGAAGCATGTAAAAACCAGTAATGGGCCACAGATGAGCTCAATGATATATAAATTTTTCTAATTATAGATATTATGTTCATAAATATAAAGTATAGAGCATCTCGGCTAGGCATTCTAAAATCAAAGGTCCTAAAATTAAGCATATTAACAGAAGAGAGAGTTATATCATCACCATCACCATCGTCATCATTGTCATTGTCAGCATAGAGTAGTTTTTAATGTGCCAGGCATAAAATCAAGGATTTTACTCTCCATAGCCTTTTTAACTTGCACACAGACCTTGTAAAGTAAATATTATTATTTCCCTTTCACAGGAAAAAAATGTCTTGGAGCAGCTAAATATATACCACTGAAGTCCAAATTATGTTTTCCACCCAGTTATTTGCTGTTATACATTCAGCAACCCTGATTGTTCTTGATTTGCTAGTCTTAAGATAACACATTTAAAGTTTGAAGCACGGAATAAACATTTGCTAGACTGAAGGGCAAACTTCTTCCAATGTGGAGCATGAAAGAGATAGCTGAGTGTGATTTAAAAATCCTTTTACCAGGCGCGACACCGAGGGTTGCGATCACATTACCGGTCAGTAAAAAAGACAAAAAGGAAAAAAAAATCCTTTCACCATTACCTTACTAGTCAAGAAGTTTCCCACTTTCCAAATTTGTGTTGCACAGACAGACCAGGGCACAAAATAAAAAGCTCTCTCTTGTCACCCACCCTTTGTTATTACAGTAAGTGACAGAGCTGATTTTCCCATGTGGACATCAGAATGGCAGAACAATGTAGAGGTTGAGATGCAGATTCTTCCATATCCTGGCTGTAGCGCTTGCTACTTGTGTGATTTGGGCAAGTCACTTAACCTGACTACATCTCTATACTTCAGTTTCCTTATATGCAAAGTGGTGGTAAAAACAATACATTACTTCATAAGGTTGTAGTAAAGAATAGATGAGATGCTACATGTAACACACTTAGAACTGCGTGATAAACGTTAACTCACATTACCTAACTACAGTATTCATCTCTTACAACTAAACTGTCCACAGAAGTGATCACTGGGCCTTTGCCATCTCTAAAACCATTGGCTTCTGACTCCCCATAATAAACTCCTTAATGGCAGGGCCTGGCACAATTGCTTTTTATGTGTTAGAACTCAAAAATGTCTTACTGTATTTTTTAAAAAGGGAGTGACAAGAAAAACCTTTTATGTTGTGCTTTGGTCTTGCACTAGTTTTTAAAAATTTGGTGTTGCACTAGTTTTACAAATTTCAAAAGTGGAGTCATGATAATATAAAAATAGCTGCTCTACTCAACTTATGATGCAAATGGAAAAGGATCTTCAGATCACATTAAAGTATCTCTTACGTGCTTTGTGTTGCCTTGAGGAAGGGTTTTACTTCAACCAGGTCAATGTTTACTGCTGGTTAGTGCCCTGGATTTTCTTCTCAGTCTTCAAAAGAACACCAAGTCAAGAATACTTATTGCTGACCTTATTTTAGCAATTAAACCTACTGGATGGATTGCAGAATTTGGGCATAAATTTTTGAGTCCTTAGGGATATGAGTGATGTTAGATAGGCAAGATGTGAGAGTGGCATAGAGAATAATGTTCATTTTGGTAAATACCTAAGCTTTCTTCCAAGGAGCTCAAATGTTCTATTTATATCCAGATAACACAGAAATCTCAAAGCTCTCTACTGTAAACATTCACCCTTAGGCTTATGCTAAAATAGCACTTGGTCTTAAAAATACTGTCCTCTTGAAAGCCACATTGTTACATTGTTTACTCTGATTGTTTCCCAAGATGGTATAACCATTGCCTAAGAATCAAGACTCTAGACATCACTCTTTCACATACCTTTGTCCATCTCTATTTCATTATCAGGCAAGCATAACCCAGAATCACCACTTGAGTGTGAGGTTATCTCTAGCTTTAAGGAACTATAGAATATTAAAATCTGAACTAGGTTGCCCTTTATATACACTCCCCAAGAGGAAGGAAAAGGGACTATTTATTAAACATATACACATACCATGTTCAGAACCTGTGCTGGGCACTACGTGTGTGTATACTTTACAAATATTCCATACAAATATATATTATATATACCATATATGTATTTTATTTATAGTTGCTCAGCCAAAAATCTTAGTCATTCATTTTTTTAATTGTATATGTTTAAAGTGTACAACACGATGCTTTGATAAACTTGTACATAGTGAAATGATTACTATAGTCAAGAAAATTAACACATGTACAATCTTACATAGTTACACTTTTTCGTGTGTGGTAAGAGCACCTAAGATCTATACTCTTGGCAAATTTCCGGAATGCAGTACACTATTAACTATAGTCCTCATGTTGCACATTAGATCTCTAGATTTATTCACCCAACACAACTGCAGCTTTTTATCCTTTGACCTACATCTCCCCATTCCACCCTCCCCACCCCACCCCTGCCCCCAGTAAGCACTATCTACTCTTCGTTTCTATGTATTCAACTTTTTTTTTATTTCACATATAAATCATGCAGCATTTTTTATTTCTGTGTCTGGCTTATTTCACTTATCATAATGTCCTCCAGGTTCATTTTAATGTGTCATTCTTCATACCTCTCCTTCTTTTCTTTTGATGCCTTTCTTCTTTTACACCTCACAATGGATTCATCTGCAAATATGATCAGCTTTATTTTCATATTATATGTGGAATCCACCTGCCATATTTAAAATGCTCAATAACCATATGTGGCTGCTGGCTACCATATCACATAGTGCAGATTATTGGGCAGCACTCTTTTAGAATACTCTTATCTCCTTAGAGTTAGATACTGCTTTTTTATCCACTTTTCATTTTCATTGGCTTTCTGTAAAAAAGTCTCCATAATTATGTCAGTAACAGCAGTAGGAGATGAAGCAAAGATTTACTTTCTATGGATTTTTTTGATCCTCTTGGTTAAGAAAATGCTATAAACAAATTTGTCAGACTTCATATTTCAGCTCACTTAACTCATCAAGTGCCAGCATGAGCCTGCTTATTCTTTGGCTTCAAGAAGTCAAAGACTGTTTCCACGCATGTATGTTCAGTTTCTTGTGCCAATAAGGCCATGAGCAGAATTTCATCTGTCAAAAATCTTCATTGTATGAAGATTTTCAAAGGTATATGTCATCCAAGGTAAGATATGTAAGTGAGCAATGACCTAGAATGAGATCCAAAGGTACTATAGAGGAAGAAGGTCTCTGCCTTCTTCCCACCTACTGCCTGGGTTTTTTACCAATGCAGGCATTGCTAATCTGAATGGTTCAGACTGTAGTACTCTGGCGAGTGTCTGACCCTGTGTGTTAGAGGGTCGAATACACGAGTGTCTTTCTCTGTTTGTCTTGCCTCCAGGGAGCAGAATCCAGCCTTGGGTTCTGGCTTCCTTCCTTTCTTTTCTATCACACATGCACTTGGATGTTCTAAACCCAGGCCTCATATTCCTAATGCAGTTGCTATAAGAATGGTAAAATTTTGAAAGTGGGGTTTGGGTTTCTAGGCAGAATGAGCCCTCCCTTCCCACCTCGGGTGTGAGCTATGGATTCCTCTCCAGTTGCCTAGAAAATTTGCAGTGGGATTTCAAGCATGGGCTCACTGAAAAGAAACAACGCCTTTCTTCCCCTGCCATTGTCCATTTGAGGAACAGTGCCTTTGGGGACTTCAAGGAGAATAGAGGGGCTGAGCCAAGATAAGCTTCACATGATGCTTTATCCTTTGGCCAAAATTCCATTTAATGGCACTTGAAGCCCCATCATCAACCCCAAGAGATACTAGGTGGGGATTCAGAGTTGAATGGGGATTTAGAGAAGTAGCAGTCCTGAGCCTACTCTAAGTTGTACCATGGCTCTGCTAGGAGCTAACATCTTCTTTAAACCAGGTGTTGCCTTACTTGATGGGTGGTCATCACGCTATCAACACCAGAGGTGGTGTGGCAAGAAGCATCAAGTTGCTTTCCATCTTTACCCAGAACACTTAGGACACGCCTACCCATCTCTCTAATATTTCGTCTCAAAGTCATGAATGTTTGCGTGGTCTGCTGTCCTGAATCCCTGAAGAGAAAAAACATCGTTAAAAACACCATTTCAACACCTAAAATTTACTTCTAAAGGAGACTTATTTCATCTGATTGTTTTACTAATAGCATTTGTTGACCCAAAAGCAACAAGCACTCCTAAATTCACCACAGATGTTCATAGCAGTAACAAGAATTATAACAAAGTTTTTTCCTATTTACCCACCAAAGTAACAATAATTCCAGCCTCAACAGAGAGGTCTACTTTCATGTTTTTCTAATAAAACCAAGTTTATCTTTCCCCAATTATTTATTTATTATTCATTCATTTGTTTATTCGATACCATTCATTGTTTAAGTCACTGGTTTCAACTCTTTCCATTGGGGACACTCAGAAACTCTAAGTGCTATGCAAAAGGGACATTTAATCCTTCTGTTCACCAAGTATTGGCTGCATACCAAATGAAAATAGATCTTCCTTTATATGAACTGCTATTTTCTTTTTTTTTTTTTTTTTTTTTTTTTTTTTTTTTTTTCCCCCA
>NW_007731040.1:100376-105357 GCF_000696425.1 Galeopterus variegatus | reverse complement strand
CGCCCAGCCAGTGAGCAGGAACCGGTCTGTATGTGGGATCCGAACCCTCGGCGGGAGCGCCGCCGCACTCCCAAGCCTCGCACTGTAACAGCGTGCCACCGGGCCGGCCCTGAACTGCTATTTTCAAATGTCTGCATATGTTGTGATTAATCAAATGCAAGGTTATTAAAAATTGTTTTGAATTTCCAGTCTTTTTTGTCCTCATACAATTTTTTTCAACTAATGCTAGAAACATATGTACAATTATACGGTAAATTTGGGGATTTTTCTGATGGCTTAAAGGGGTCTTTAAACTCACAAGTGTTAGGAAAACTTGGTTTAAGTCATGCAGAGTTGGGTCCTTTCCCATTGTGAATTAATGGCTGCAAAAGGATTTTACTTGAGCAATAGGAGCCACTGCTGATCAGTGACAACATTAGAATATTGCTGGAGCAGAACCTAAAACAGACACCTGGGTTGTTAACAAAGAAAAAACTCCTTTAAAACCAAAGAGAAATCTTTTCACTTATCTAAAATGAATATTTCCTTCCTCTATCTAAAAAATCCTATAATACCACAATTTATTTCCAAACTTAAGGAAGTAATAGGACCTAGGGGGAGCGTAATGAGAAGTTAAGGCATCTAGCCATCTAATGTCTCACCCAAGTATTCTCTTGTTCTGATTTTGACTTCCTTAGGTGTTCCTAGATAGGTGCAATGCCCAGCTAAACCATCAGTCAGTATCATCTCTTTTCAAACAATCCTCCACCTCATCTCAGGCCATTCATTTGCCTGGGATTCAAGCTGTATGAAGATGGGTAGTCAGTTATGATTCCTCCAGGTGCTGAATATTCAATGTGTCAAATATCTCTGCAATTCTGGTTAAATATTCAACATTATCTGTTCTTCAGCAATCTGCAATTGAAGTCAGTGGGGAGGAAAACCTCGTGATGCACCCAGTCTCCAGTCCCAAGATCAGGGGATGAAATGCAATGACTAATTCACTTCTAATAAATTTTTCCATAGTGAAATTAATTGGAAAAATACTTAAAAATAAAAAGTGATACGTATCTTTTGCTTAAAGTTTTAACAGTAGTGACAGACGATTCTCCAAAAAATAAATTCCTTCTGTATAATAAGCTCCTTTAGTTCAATTCCATTGCACAGTTTGCACCTCAGATTTCAGTTCATCAGCTTGCAAAATTCATGTTCTTGGTAGTAACTGGGATGGTGGAGGGTGAATCAGAGAATGCATGGCTGAATAAAATAAATAAACAATGAAAGCCCTGAGCCAAGTCAATAGTAGCAGCTTCCAGGTTAAGAAAA
Organism: Galeopterus variegatus; assembly: GCF_000696425.1. NCBI lineage: Eukaryota > Metazoa > Chordata > Mammalia > Dermoptera > Cynocephalidae > Galeopterus > Galeopterus variegatus. The sequence continues at coordinate 104,052 of NW_007731040.1, read as the reverse complement.
CACACCTTGGGCCCTGAACCCACGTCGCAAGGTGACCCCCCAGCAGCAGCAGTAGCAGGAACCACATGGCTAGCAGCAGCCCCTCTCCCCCTTCTCTCACCCAGGGGGCATGGATACCAGGGCCCCATCCTGCGCCCAGAACCTACGCTGCTGTGGTGAGCGACCAGCAACAGCAGAAGTGGGAACCATACAGCTAGAGGCAGTCCCTTCGCCCCTTCTCAGACCCAGCGTGGGTGAATGCCAGGGACCCACCCCATGCTCTGAACCTTCACCATGGAGAACGGCATGGTGCTATGGGCTCATTCTACAACACACAGTCTGGAACAGGAACCAAGGTGGTTTAACATAACCACCACCACACCTGTTGTCAAGCTAAGACAATTCACCAATACAGTAGCAACCAGGGCCACTCCACAGCCAACCTCAGTGTAACAGAAGAAGCAAACCCTCTACCAAATGACTAAGTGTCAGCAAAAATACTAGAAGTACAAACAAACAAGAAGAAAAGACACCACCAAAAGAACACAGTAATGCTCCAAAGTCAGACTCCATGGAACAGGGAATCCTTGAAATGTCTGAAAAAGAATTCCGAGCAATGATCGTAAGAAAACTTGAAGAAATAAAGGAAGACTCAATTAGACAACACAATGAAACAAGAAAAATATCCAGAATATGACGGAGGAAATCTACAAAGAGATTAATACCTTTAAAAAGACTGTAGCAGAACTTCTAGAAATGAAAGATTCACTCGATGAAATTAAAACACAACTGAGAGCTTGAGCAGCAGGGTAGAGCAAGCAGAAGAAAGAATTTCAGAGCTTGAACAGGGTCTTTTTCAAATAACTCAGGCAGACAAAAAAAGGAAAAATTAATTTAAAATAATGAAGAAAATCTAAGAGAGATAGCAGACAACCTCAAGCGCTCTAACATCCAAATCGTGGGTATTCCTGAAGGGGAGGAGAAAGGAAAAGGTATTGAAAACCTACTCAAGGAAATAGTAACAGAAAACTTCCCAGGTGTAGGATGAGGTACATACCTTCAGATCCAGGAAGCTTAAAGATCCCCAAATAGATTCAATCCAGAAAGGTCCTCCCCAAGATACATGATAGTTAAATTTGCAAAGCTCAAAGACAAAGAGAGAATTCTACAAGCAGAAAAAGTGTCAGGTCATTTATAGGGGAAACCCCGTCAAACTCATAGCAGACTTCTCAACCAAAACACCACAGACCCATCAAAGAGAGTTCTCCTCATGTTGCCTCCCAATCAGTACTCCGACCCTCATAGCAGACTTCTCAACCAAAACACCACAGACCAGAAGAAAGTGGAATAATATATTCAAAATACTAAAAGAAAAAAATTGCCAGCCAAGAATTCTTTACCCAGCAAGGCTCTCCTTCAGAAATGAGTGAGAAATAGTACATTTCCAGACAAACAAAAGTTGTAGGAGTTCACCACCACACCACCAGACATGAAAGAAATTCTCAGGAGAGTCATTCATCTGGAATCTGAATAATGGTGACCAGTATCACAAATACACAAGAAAGAGTGAAACCCACAGTTAAAATAAAATACCAGCAAGAAACAGAAAGAAGCAAAATCATTCCACCTTAAATTCCCAACTAACATTGAAGAAGAGAAATAAAAGGGGAACTAATGATCAAAAGATATTTAAACCATCTAAGCAAGAAGCAATTAAATGACAGGAAATAAGTAACACCTGTCAATAACTGCCTTAAATGTGAATGGAATAAATTTCCCATTCAAAAGACACAGAGTGACTGACTGGACTAAAAAGTTAGACCCAAATATATGCTGTCTTCAAGAGACCCACGTCACCTGTAGAGATACACATAGACTAAAAATGAAGGGATGAAAAAAGATATACTATGCAAATGGAAACCAAAAAAGAGCAGGAGTAGCTATTCTTATATCGGATAAAATAGACTTTAAAGCAAAAAACATAAAAAAAGACAAAGAAGGCCACTATATAATGATAACTGGACCTATCCAGCTGAAAGACGTAACAGTCTTAAACATGTATGCACCCAATACTGGAGCACCCAGATATATAAAGCAAAGACTCTAAGATCTAAAGAAAGAAATAGATCCTATTACCTTACTAGTGGGTGATCTGAATACCACTCTCTCAATATGGGATAGGTCTTCCAGAAACAAGTCAACAAAGAGACACAGGATTTTATCTAAACCCAAGACAAACTGTTCTTGGCAGATATGTACAGAACATTTCACCCAACAGCTAAAGAATACAATTTCTTCTCATCAGTTCATGGTACATTCTCCAGGATAGACCACATATTGGGTCACAAATCTAGCCTCAGCAAATTTTTAAAAAATCAAAATCATTCCAACTATCTTTTCATACCACAATGGACTAAAATTGGAAATAAACAATAAGCAAATTATGGAAGCTATACAAATACATGGAAACTAAATAATAGGCTCAGGAATGACTTATGGGTCCAAGAAGAAATCAAACACGAAATCAAAATTTTCTAGAAACTAATGAAAATAAAGACACATCATGCCAAAACCTGTGGGACACTGCAAAAGCACTACTAAGAGGCAAATGTATTGCAGTAAATGCTTATATCAAAAGAATGGGAAGACTTCAAATTAATGACCTAACACAGTGCATCAGAGAACTTGAAACACAACAACAATACAGACCTAAAGGTAGTAGATGGAAAGAAATAATTGAGATCAGAGCAGAACTAAATGAAATAGAAACCCAAAAAACAATGGAAAAGATCAACAAAACAAAAAGTTTGTGTTTTGAGAAGATAAAAAAGAAGAGATAGAAAACCTGAGCAGACCAATAACAAGCAAGGAGATTGAAGCAGTAATTAGCATTCTTCCAACAAAGAAAAGCCCGGGTCTAGATTGTTTTTCAGCTGAATTCTATCAAACTTTTAAAGAGGAGTTAATACCAACACTCCTCAAACTATTCCAAACAATTGAAACAGACGCTACTCTCCCAAACTCATTCCATGAGGCCAACATACCTCTGATAGCAAAACCAGATAAAGACAGAACAAAAAAGAAAATTATAGGCTAATATCCTTGATGAACCTAGGTGCTAAAATCCTCAACAAAATACTAGCAATCAGAATACAGCAACATATTTAAAAAATTATACACTGTGATTAAGTGGGACTCATCCCAGGGATGAAAGCCAATAAATGTGATACATCATGTCAACAAACTCAAGGACAAAGACCACATGACTATCTCAAGAGATGCTGAAAAAGCATTTGACAAAATTCAGCATCCCTTCATGATAAAGACTCTCAACAAATTAGGTATAGAAGGAAAATATCTCAACACAATAAAAGCCATTTATGACAAGCCCACCACCAGTATCATTCTGAATGGGGGAAAAACTGAAGGCCTTTCCCTTAAGGACAGGAACAAGACAAGGTACTTAACACAAAGTAGTTTAACACAGTACTGGAGATACTAGCTAAAGCAATAAGGCAAGAGAAAGAAAGGGAATCCAGACTGGAAAAGATGAAGTCAAACTTTCTCTATTTGCAGATGACATGATACTATATATAGAAAAACCTAAAGACTCTATCAAAAGACTCCTAGAGCTGGTTAATAACTTCACTAATGTTGCAGGATGCAAAATAAGTGCCCCCAAATCAGTAACATTTAT